>NC_092791.1:27977214-28277214 GCF_047496795.1 Chiloscyllium punctatum | reverse complement strand
GACACTCTGGAGGTAGGAAGCACGTTTCTAATGATGGGCGAGTCCCGAACCAGAGGACACAGTTTAAAAATAAAGGGTAGACCATTTAGAACAGAGTTGAGAAACTTCTTCACCCAGAATGGTGGGTGTATGGAATGCTCTGCCCCAGAAGGCAGTGGAGGCCAAGTCTCTGGATACTCTCAAGAAAGAGATGGGGGATAGAGCTCTTAGAGATAGTGGAACCAAGGGTTATGCGGATAAGGCAGGAACAGGCTACTGATTGTGGATGATCAGCCATGATCATAATGAATGGTGGTGCTGGCTTGAATGGTCTACTCCTGCACCTATTGTCTATTGAATAGTCTACTTCTGTTTGTATGTTTTATGCAGATCCTGCATCACGGAGTGGGAGGTGAAATTTATGGACTTACAGCTGAAAATGATTGCTGGTTACAAAAACACTGATATTAGGGCAAGGCCTGTTTGCTTTTGTCCAAATTAAAATTATATAACTCACCTTTGTGCCACATATTTTGGCCACCAACTCAGGCCAGATAAAGCAACCGGTCGGACAGAACAAGGGTAGAAATCAGTGTGTGTTGTGTCTGTTTTTCCAGTTTTAAATGGGTGCATTTAACACTGGAAGTACTATGTCTAGTGTCGTGGGTGTGGCGCTGGAAAAGCACAGCAGGTCAGGCAGCATCTAAGGAGCAGGAGAATCAATGTTTCAGGCATAAGCCCTTCATCAGGAATGACTTATGCCTGAAACGTCAATTTTCCTGCTCCTGGGATGCTGCCTGACCTGCTGTGCTTTTCCAGCACCATACCCTCTCGTCTGATCTTCAGCATCTGCAGTCCTCACTTTCTCCATACTGTGTCTAGTGGCCAATTTGTGGGACAGTCGACATCTGAGTTACACAGACCTTCTCTCCACTGCTTTGGGCCCAATTTTCAGGCATCTGGAGTGGCCACCAAAAACAGGAGTTGGCTTTCTGTTAAGCAGGAGCCAAGCATTCACTGAGAGATGTCTCTGCTCAAAACTCTTCAGCTGCTGTCAGCTAAAGGCAATTTTTCAGAAAATAAATATGGTTCTTGGAACTCTCAAAAGTGTTTTAATTCCAGCTTGACAATTTCTACATTAAAACTAATGCAGTTCCCATCTCAGTTCATCTCCTTTGGGACCATCTCCGGTTATCAGCTGACAACCTTGAATATTTATGAGATGAAAAGTCTTTTCTAATTCCACACAATTTATTAGGACAAATGGTATTGGGGTCTTCAGCTTGACATCATCTAGAAAGCCTGCTAGAATTTATACCCCTGCATGAGCAAGGTAACAATTGGGTTGAAGCAGTAATCCAGTGCTGGAGTTGTGAAATGTTTTGTTTCTGGGTCCCTCATTCCATTTTATCCAGACCCCAGTATTGCAGCACAAACATTTTTTTTGTGTGTGTGTGTGTGTATATTTATAAAATGAAACACTCCTATGTTTGTTACTTCTATTTTACTTCATGCTGGTGCTGAATACCATTTGTCAAGTAGCAGAGATATCTTTTACAGAAACGAGTAAAAAGTGGGAGAGGATTGAAATGATTAAATATCCAATGCAAAGATCATGAGACTGGAGAAATGGCTAACCAAAAAAAAGGGACGTGAGAAACCAAAGCACGTGAAAATTAATAAAAAGTCTGAACCAAAAGCTAAAAATAATTTTCAGAGTTTGGTGGTTAATCAAGTACATTCCTGAAAATAAGTGCTGTCCCTTTACAGGCGAGGACGTGAAATTTCAATCATTGATGATTTCCCATTGAGTGTGTCATCCAACTTTGCTGTGTTCTTGCTAGGTTTTGTTCTGGAGTTTCATGTCTCATTTTCTCATGGAATGTATCATTGAAACATCTTTTTGCTGATGTGCACTATTTGACGACTCTGACCCTGACCCAGCATGGAAAGATAATGAAGTGGCAACTTTCTGATAGTGAAAGCTGGGTTCTTGAATATATTCAAGGCCATTTTCAGTGATTTTAAAATGAAGTTACTTATCCTGGACATCCTTGGGAAAGTGTCTAACATTTGGTGATTTAACACATTGTCCGCTGCATTAGTGAAACTGCACCAGGTTACCACTCTTAACCACATCAAGGAAGACTAGAAAGAAGACTCAATGTATGAATAGTTACATTATCAGGTTGGTTCCTGAATGATGATGCAAATACATTTCTGTAGAAACTTTAAGCCTAACCTAAACAGGACACATTTAAGCACATTTTGGCTGCAATTTCCTGATTCTATCCAAAGCAGAAACTGTGTCCCAAGCACACGTTTTAAATCACAGAGACAACCTGTCTCTGTACAACTGCATGAAAGATCTGCCAGCACTCGGTATGTGCAACAAGCACCACCTTGATACTTTGCCCAAGGCAGGTCTAGAACAGGTTCCTTAAGATCATGGTTCACTTATGTTCTGGATGATCTTGGAGGCACTTGACAAATTCAGAGACTGGTTTGCATTCATAACAGATTTGGTACACGGCAGTGAACAAAGGGAATCTAGAAAGAAACAGAAAGATTTCACACAGTCAATGTGTAGATGGGAATAAAGTGGTTATGCTACTGGAATAGTAATTTCAGCTAATCTGGACACTGAGTTCAAATCCCACTGTGATGGTTGGAAGAAAGTCAACAAATAAAGCAGGAATTTAAAAGCTGCCTTCTATAATGGTAAGTAGACAAGCAGGTAACCATGGAAAAACTATCTGATCACCTTTAGGGAAGGAAATCTGCCACCCTTAGCCAGTCTGGCCTACTGTCACTATCAATTACTCTCAGAGCCAGCCCAGCAAGCCATTTGTAAAATGATTCCAGCACAAATTGAGGCTATTTGGCCCTTCACCTTTTCAGCAAGAGCATCTCAGCTAGTCCCACTTCCTGATCAGCCTGATCCAATTTCCTTTTGAAGCCCATAATGGAATCTGCCATCACCTGCATCAGGCAGTGCATGCCAGATCCCAACCACCTGGTGTGCATAAAAACTTTCCCACATCCTACTTGGTTTATTTGCTAATTGCATGAAATTAGGGTCCTCTGCTTCTCAATCCCTCTACAAACAGGAACAGTTTCTAATCTGTCTATGCCACTCTGTCTAGACACCTCATGATGTTGTGATTTTATTTAATATGGCAGCTCCCTACCACCTTGTCCTTTATTTCTTATTCAGTCAGGGGACATGGGTGTCCCCTGGGCCCAGCATTTATTGCCCATCACTAGTTGCCCCTTGAGAGGGTGGGGGGTGAGCTGTCTTCTTTGAACCACTGTAGGTAGACCCACAATGGCATTGGGGAGGGAATTCCAGGATATTGACCCAGTGACAGTGAAGGATGGTGATATATTTCCAAGTCAGGATGGTGAGTGGCTTGAAGTTGGTGGGGCTCCAATGTATCTGCTGTGTGTATCCTTCTGAATGAATTATAGTTTGGAAGATGCTGTCGAATGAGCCTGGTAGAGTTGCTGCAGTGCATCTTGTAGATGATACACTCTGCTGCGTCGGTGGTGGATGTGGGGCCAATCCAGCGGGAGCTGCTTTGTCCTGGATGGTGTCAAGCTTCTTGAGTGTTGTTGGAGCTGCCCCCATCCAGGCAAGTGGGGAGCATTCCATCACACTCCTGACTTGAGCCTTCTAGATGGCGGACAAGCTTTGGCTCCTTGATGTCAAGGGCTGTCCCTCTCCACTCCCCTTTGGAATTCAGCTCTTTTGCCCATGTTTGAACCAAGGCTGTAATGAGGTCAGGAGCTGAGTGACCCTGGTGTAACCCAAACTGGGCATCACTGAGCAGGTTATTGCTGAGCAGGTGCTGCTTGATAGCACAGTGGATGACACCTTCCATCACTTTACTGATGTTCGAGAGTAGACTGATGGGGCAATAACTAGTCAGGTTGGATTTGTTCTACTTTTTCTGTATAGGATGTACCTGGGGCAAATTGCCACATTGTTGGGTGTTGTCAGTGTTGCAGCTAACCTGAAGGGCAATTAAGGATGGCCATCCAAATGTGTCCATATTCCATGAACAACATCATCGTTGGCACTCCAAAGGCAGTTCCCAGTTAGGGCAAAAGAAAAACATGGTCTTCACGGTCACTGCCAGTGAGTCCTGGGTCAATTTGTTGCTCTGTTTATTGCAGCTCAGTGGTCACACTCTTGCTTCTGTTATTCCTGTCAAACATTCATTTTTAAATCATCGGCTGGAGACAAACAATAGACTTTTAAAAAAACGGCAGTCTTTTAGGTGGCACAGTGGCTCAGCAGTTAGCACTGCTGCCTCACAGCACTAGGGACCCGGGTTCGATCCCCACCTTGGGTGACTGTCTGTGTGGAGTTTGCACGTTCTCCCTGTGTCTGCGTGGGTTTCCTCCGGGTGGTCTGGTTTCCTCCCACAATCCAAAGACATGCAAGTTTGGTGAATTGGCCTTGCTAAATTGCCCCACAGTGTTCAGGGATGTGTAGGTTAGGTGCATTAGTCAGGGGTAAACGTCGGGGAATGGATCTGAGTGGGAAAGTCTTCAAAGGATCAGTGTGGACTTGTTGGGCCAAATGGCCTGTTTCCATACTGTGGGGAGTCTATGATTGAGAGATATTCAACCATGGAATAACGAACAATTCAGAAAGTAATTGTTTGGACAAAAGGTTTTGATCTTCTGAAGATCACTGTGCAGACCTGAGAGAATCAAAGCTACCTTTTTAGTATAGAATGGATTATTCAACTTTTGATGGCAGATTGAGAAATATCATGTGACCAACTACTTCGATGAAGGGTCACTGGACCTGAAACATTAATTCTGCTTTCTGCTCACAGATGCAGCCAGACTTGCTGGTGTTTTGCAAAGGACATTTTTTGCAGACAACACCAACTGTGTAAAGGAAACTGCTGATCTCCATGCGTCTCTCTCTCTCTCTCTCTCTTTACCCCCCATCTATGATGGCACTCCATCGTCTGAGTCCTTTTACCTAGGTCAGATTTAGCTTAATAAAACAAACTCTTTACTTGCTAATGTTAAGGGAACATAGCTAATGTTTTATAAACAGCACGTAAACACACTGAACTGGAAGATACATCTGATTTAAATTCAAAACCTTGCTACAATCAAACAAGGAACGTGAAAAGACAGGGGCCTTTCCACTGGGCCCCACCTGGTTGTAAAATCAGGATGTCATGAGTTCAAATCTTACTCCAGAGGCACAACCTAGTCTGTACCACTCCAATGCATTGCTGTGGGAGTGCTGCATTGCTGAAGGCACCATGTTGGGGATGAGACGTTACACCAACACCCCCACGTAGATGCAAAAGGTACCACAGCATGGTTTCAAAGCAGAGCGAGTGGAGGTGTCCTCGCCAATATTTATCTCACTGGCTCAATGGTTGGTAGCCATGAGACAGCGATTAAACAGCACTGAGTTGGGGAAACCGAGGAGAATGTTTCGACGCATTGAGTTGATGGGAAATGGCAACAGCAGAGATTCCAAAGTAACTTTAAACAGGGATTTGGGTAAACACTCAAAGAGGAAAAGAAAACTTGCCAATATTTTGGGGAAAGAGCAAGGGAGTTGCAGAGCTCTGATAATGAGTCAGCATGGGGGGGGGTGGGGGCATGTGTTAAATGGCCTCTTTCTGTGCTCTGCTGCAGCAGACAGCTGCACCATCTTGTTCACATTGTCAAAGCACGAGCTGCCCATGGCTGAATAAAAGAGGCCGTTACCCCAGGTAGGTGCATGATGGGAGAGTGGGGAGCTAGGGTGTATGGAGTACTTACTTATTGACTAGGTTTTGGAGCTTTAGAGTGTGATTGATTTCAATCGCTGTCTGTGGTCCCTGTAGCTTCTGCCCATTCAGCATCTCTTCTTCCAGCTGTTTAATAGACTGAGGAAGGATAGAACAGTCTGTCATGAGTTTAGCTGCCAGACTAACAAGTTACTTCAGCTCAGATGGTGGTCTTACCTTGAGTGGAATGAGCACCAATGGTGTATCGGAATCAGCACGGGAATGGGACTAGTTCAGTTTGGGAAACCTGGTCCGAATGGATGAGTTGGGTCAAAAGGGTCTGTTTCCGTGCTAAATGACTCTATGACACAATGGGCTCCAGTTCCCCTTAACTAGGGTGGGGGAGGTGCCATTGACCACCAGCTCCTAATCCCAGTGGTGTTCCCCTGTGACCTTTGCTGGAAATGGGTAATGCAGGGACAGGAAAACAGGTACTCAACCACACTGGGCCTGCGCACTCATTCCGTCAGATCATGCCTAATCTGTCCATTAATTCTATTTAGCAACTTTTTCTCCAGAATCCTGCTCACCCGCCTCCCATTCTTCAAGAGGGATGGGGTTAGATTTTGGATATGATGTAGGTAGTGTGCTGGAAGGTGGAGTTGAGGTCGATTGGCCAGGATCTCTACATGAATGGCAAACAGGCTAGAGGGGCTGAATGGTCTGCTCGCATTTCTTATTTTGAGCAACCGTTACTAGGAAACAACATAATTGTTAGAAAAGCCCATTTGGTTCACTCATGTCTTCTAGGGAAGGAAACTGCTTCCTTACCTGGTCTGGTTTACATATGGCTCCCAACCCACAGCAATGTGGCTGATTCTTAACTGCCCTCTACACTGGTAAAACAAGCCACTCAGATATCACCACCACCTTTTCAAGGGGCAATTATGGATAGGTAATAACTGCTGGCCTTGACACTGACGTCCACAGAGAAAACCAAACCACAGTGCCTAGCATCGATTACAGTGCAAAAGCAGGCCATTCGAACTGTCAAGCCAATGCCAGCACTGTTAGGTGAAAGTTGTTAACGCACCTCATGTTTGAAGAAGGACCAATTGGCTGGGAGTCCAAACAACGGTACTCGTAAAATTTGGTGTCTACAGGACAGAAGGGCATTCAGGTCATCCACCAGGTTGCTGATGGCAGGGTTGAAGCTCAGGGGTGGGAGTGGGGTCAAGCTGGTCATCATCCCCTTCCCCCTACCTTGCCTGTCTTTGCAAAGACCTCCGCGATTTTCCTGTTGCGGCCTCCATAGCAGGTGGCGATTAGGTCGGCCACGCCACAGCTCTCGAGGAAGATGGAGTCTGGCACCAGGCCCTCGCAGTGCAGCCTCACAAAGGCGATCATTTCCATCAGCCCCAGGCGGATCACTGCAGCCTTTGTGTTGTCACCGTAGCCCAGTCCATCACAGAATCCGGCTCCCATGGCAACCACATTCTGAAAGAGAAAAGAAAACGGAACAATAACAGGCTGTGCGTTAGCAAACATTCAGAGAAACAGGGCAGGCCGGAGGCCTCAATAACTCACGGGACTAATGAACTGACCAAGTCATCGAAAAGAAAGAAACTGCATTTGTATCAGATCCTACAACACGTGCCGAGGCATGGTAGCCAACACCACTTTGAAAGCAAATGCAGCATAAATTTGCAAGGTTCCAAAGATAGAATCATAGAATCTCTACAGTGTGCAAGCCATTCAGCCCATCAATCCTCTGAAGAGAATTCCACCCAGACCTCCTCCCCCCACCCTATGTCATTAACCCTGCATTTCCCACGAACAGCAAGAGAAATAACCACATCATGTAAAGTTTGCTCACTGAGCTGGAAGGTTTGTTTTCAGACGTTTCATCACCATACTAGGTAACATCTTCAGTGACAGTCTCTGGTGAAGTGCTGGTGGTATGTCCTGCCTCTCTATTTATAGGTCTTGGTTTCTTAACCTACAAACAGGTCAAAAGATCACCCATGGGATCCCCAATATCATGGCTCATAGCAGAAGCAGTAATAGAGAGACTTGAACAAGCTGCTCTCCCATCTATCCAACCCAAACTTTGGGCTTGCTACGTAGATGACACCTTTGTCATCACAAAATGGAACATACAACACCATTAACAATATCCCGACAGGCATAACATTCACAAAAGAGAAGGAGAACAACAACAAATTCCCATTCCTAGACGTGACAGTTGAACGTACAGTTAATAGAGAGCTTCAAACCAGCGGGTACAGAAAAACAAATACTTAACTTCTGAAGCAATCATCCCAACACCCACTAATGGAGCTGCACTAAGACATTATTTCAATACATCATACTGCAGCACCCAAGAACTACAAAAAACAGAAGAAAAATATTTACACAACATTTTCAAGAAAAATGGTTACCCAATAAACACAATCCGCTGATTCCTCAGAAACAAGCCCAAACAAGCAGTCACAACGCAACCAAAAACTATAGCCACATTACCTAACATCAAAGACATATCAGGAATGACTTCCAGATTACTCAGATCACTTGGTGTCATGGTAGCCCACAAACCTACCAACACACTTAAACAGCGACCAATTAACCTAAAGGATCCATTAGATACTACCAGCAAAACTAGCATCATTTATAAGATACCATGCAAGAACTGTAAAAAACACTACATTGGACAAACTAGCAGGAAACTTGTCACCAGGATACATAAACACCAGCTGGCCACCAAAAGACACGACTCACTCTCACTAGTTTCTATACATACAGACAAGACGGACACCACTTTGACTGGGTCAACACACACATCCTAGGACAGGCGAAACAAAGACACGCACAAGAATTCTTAGAGGCATGGCATTCTAACCAGAACTCCATCAATAAACACATCAACTTAATATCTGTCTACCTTTCCTTGAAAAGAATGTAAAATAACATCACCCACCTTAAGAAACTAAAACCTATAAATAGAGAGGCAGGACATACCACCAGTGCTTTACCGAGACTCTCACTGATGACGTTACCTAGTGTGGTGACGAAACATCTGAAAACAAACCTTCCAGCTAACTTATAGACTTATCATTAACCCTGAGCTACAAATCTTCTCAAAAATCGTTAACATCATCTCTCTCTTTAGATGTTGGACTCTTTATATTTGTTCATGTTAGTATGCATGCTGTCCATTAAGGGGTTAATGGTGGCAAACATACCAAAAACAAAGCTTCCAGTAAAGTCTACGGGATCTTATACATTCCCATGAGTGAGCAAACAGGTGCCTGAGTTTAATGATTAATTTAAAAGACAATGCAGCACTCTCTTCACATTCCAGTGCATGGACACAGAAACTCATCTCCTCGTGGGAATGGTAGTCTCAGTAAGAGTGTCTGGGAGGGAGTCTTTCTCCATCCTGCAGAAAAATGACCATTTTTGTCTCATTGGTTGTTTCCAGAGTACCAAATTCAACTGTTTTGCCTCCAAGTCATTTCCAGCTGAGAGACCACAGTTAAGGAGAAGTGGTATGGAAATCTGAAATCAAACAACTGTGGGCAGGTTGGGAGCTCTGGACTCTCTTGAAAGAGGATCTGTTTGGTCAACTCCTAAACTCCCTCCTTGCTCTCTGACTGGGAAAGTAGACTTTAAGTCCTGTCACCACCCTTACCTCAACAGCTCAGGTTGGCAAGCAAACCTGGGAGCCTTGCGGTGCGCCCGGTTCAGTGCCATGCTGTGGGTGGTGCATTTATGCACTTACAGCATGGCAGGGAGGAGTAACCACTGACGGGCACTGTTCAAACCTTTGCTCCATCATTGTTACATCACATCGTCTTCAAAGAAGGAACAAACTTGCATTTATGAGGTGCCAGGCCCAAACCTCAGGCTCCCTCAGAGTGCTTTACAGCAAGTGAAATGAGACTGAAATGCAGTCAATGTTGCAGCATTGGGAATGTGGTAGCCAATCCATGCACAGCAAGCTCCCACAAACACCAACGTGATAATGATTTTTGCAATGTTGTTTAAGGGACAGGTGACCGGGAAGAGTTCTCCCTGCCCTCTTTCAATAGTCGCACAGGATGTGTTCAACTCAACTGACAGGGGAGGTGGGCTCCTAGCCCACAGTATCTCATCCAGGGCAGCACCTGCTCAGTACTGGGGTCCTTGTGCTCAAACTCTGGACTGGGACTCCAACCGTCACAAATTTCTGACTCCAAGGTGGGACTGCTAACCACCTTGCTCATATTGTGCTTTGAACAGCTCATCACTGTTGTATGTCCACACTCCACCACTGAACTTGCAGGAGGGACACACACAATAACAAAATTCAAAGTTAAAACAACGATCCTCAAAGGAAGCAGGGGAACCGGGTGTGAGAGCTTCACAGACCTTTAAGGCCCCGCAGATCTCCACAGCATCTGCCTCCTCCACCACCCTGAGCCTGAAGTTTCGAGTCTGCAGCAGTTCTTTTAAAATCTTTCCATGTTCAATGTTTGCAGCTCCTAAACAGTAGAAGAGGTCAGGCAAAGCTCTATCAAGAGAATTAACACTGGCAGTGGTACGCAGCACATACTGGGGGTATATTTATATTGTATGAACAGAAGCCAGAGATCATCATGCATTAAGCTCTGTGACCAGCTCTGATCGCCAATACAAAAAAGGGAGAAGTTGGAGGCCTGACAGTGGTTCCAGATGCTCATGGTTCTTCCAACCACAGACTAGGTCCCCCCCACATTTGCTGCTGATGGCTTCACCAGTAAACCTGCAGCAGCACACATGCGAGAGGAAATGGCTTCTCACTGGAGCAGCGGCTCCTTGCAAAGTTTTCCACTTACCAGAATTTGAAACTGCGACTTCGAAAATAAAACAGACATGAAAGAATCAAACATTTCACAAGCCAACAAAAGATCACTGGGCATCACACCTTTCCTGGATCTGTGCTCCTTTTGGTGTAAGATAATATAACGATTCATAATGGGAGCCCTCTGAATGAGCTGTAAATTCATCCGCCAGGAAAGTAGGCATGTAGCTCTATGTAATGTTCTGGACGGCTGTACATGGCTGGCAGGATGTAGGCTAGACACCACTAGGCCAGCTGCATGAACTAAGTTAGGCTTAACCTTCTTCATCTGCTTCTCTTATGCCTCTTCACCAATGAAGGTGATATCTAGACCCGACCGTGCTCCTGGCCCTCGGGTTCTCTTCCCAACCCTATAGTCATTGCTGGCACCAGATAGTGTCTGGGTGCCGACATCATAGATGCCAAATACTGGCCCTCCCCAGTTTATATCACTACAGGTCTCAGCATCTATGTCCTATACCTGTGTACAGCTATGCAAATACTCTATACCTTTGGGCATCATACCCAGTACCTCGTCATGGATGACTGTGAGATATTACCAATGGTGGACTCGCAGAACTTCTCAGCCGCTACTTCATTGGCAAGATTTGCTCCCATCAGCACGCTCACTTCAATTCCAAGTGTCTCCCGAATTACGTCAGAGATCAGCTTCAGACCGTACGATCCAACTTCAATACCCTGCAGAAAAGAACAGTGAAGAGCTTGGTTTTATATTAATTCTTTAGAAATGAAATCATTAGTTATTAATATTTTTTATGCAACTGAAAATTGCCGAATCTAAGTTGGAAAATTGAACTGAAGCAGACTGTACAGGATTGTACAGTTTTATAATAGATATTTGTTCATGGGATGTGGGTGCTGACCAGCATTTATTGCTCACCCTAATTGCCCCTTGAAACAGCAAGGCTGAGCTGCCTTCACGCACTGCTGCAGTCCATTTGGCGTGGGTACACCAGGCCAGGAGGAGATTTTGACCCAGCCACAGTGAAGAATGGTTACATGTTGTATAAACTCAAGTAATAGTCGAGTCTTGTATAAATGTAAACTCCCAGCTTTGAGCCTAAAAATCTCCATTGTTCACATTCCTTGCACTGGTGTTGGGTGTGGGGTTGGTGGCAGTGGAGTAGTGAGCCCCCCCCCCCCCCCCCCCACCCAGGTGGGTCTTTTCTCATTTAAATGTTAGAAAGCAGAAAATGGCTTGAGACAGCTGACATTCAGCACCAGGGACAGCAACCAGCAGTGTCATTCTTGGCAGTTCCCAAGCCTGGTTTGTATTTTCATCATTCAAAAAATATTACCCGCGGAGAAGTTGGGCCCTATTTTTTGCCTTAAAAGTTGGTGTCAAAAACCCGCATTCTACACAAAGTATATACTCCTAGTCAGGATGGTGAGTGACTTGGAGAGGAACTTGCAGGGGGTGGTGTTCCCACGTGTCTGCTGCCTTTCTAAATGGTTCAGTGTGCAGTTTGGAAGAGTTACCCCAGGGTTAAGGAAAGCAGGGAGAACAGAAATAGATGGGCTTGAGGCACAGCGGAAGGACGAAGGGGAGAGGAGGCAGAAAGAGAGCAAGATTGGCAGGGGGAGGGAGAAGGGAGAGGGAAAAGTGAAGACCCTGCCCATAATTGAGGTTCAGGCTGTACCTTGATAAGAGAGACTCCAATGCTGGAAAGCTTGATCTGACCTTTCAACTCATCACAAGTCTCTCTGATGAACTGGTGTGGCATGACAAACACCAAAATATCGGCATCTCTCGCTGCGTCCAGCAGCCCAGGCACCGCAACCTAAACACATTGGATAACAAACACCATGAGGAGACAACACAACCTGGTCCAGCAAATAGAAACTCTTCAGCAATGTCCACTGTTCACTTCCCACCATGGCTTTTCGCTTGCTGCAGTAACTCCCCCTTCTCACTGATCGACATTTTAAACTTCCACACAATTTCAGCCTCAGTTGTAGGTTTGGACTTTTTTTTCTGCTCGTGTTTTTCTTTTTGACATTCTTTAACCCTGTACTTGTAACTTTGCTGTCTAGTAGGTAGTTCAGAATATTGTTAAGTTGATGCAAGAAGTCTTAACTGTGCTCCTCAGTCCAGCTTACTGGGTGTAAACAAACCCTTTGTGTCCTTTCCCTTCAGGGATTAAATGTGCTTTGGATGTCTGATAATCAGCTGCTTCTCATGGGTATTCGATTCAGATTTCCCCCCCTTAGCTGACGGGTTTTTTCTGTTCTTACTGCTTTTTTAAAAGATTTTTTCCCAAGTACTGTACTGGTTATGAAAGGTTTTTTTGTTGTGACTTACAGTGATGGTTTTTCTGGACAAGGTTTCTGTTCAGAGATGTTTACTTCACAGTAGGAGTTCAGCCCTATGACCTTATGGTTGTTAGCTGCTGGTAAAGCTGTACCAATCTTTTTTTTTAAAAGGTTACTTTTTAAAAGTCCTTCTCTTCTCCAGGTGATGTCAGGTCTGTTTCCTGTTTTCACTGCTGCCGTGATTTTTCTCTTGGTTGCCACCACCGTTTATGGTATGATTTGATGTTACACTATGAGCTTCAGATCAAGACAGACTGGTCAAAGAGAAGGCAAACTGATGAGCTATCCTCAGGCCTAGACTTCAAAGTAGCACTACTTATTATATGATAATATTAAATACTGCTATACACGGTAATCAAAGATATACCAGGTTCTAACTTACAGCTACGGTAGGTAAGGATTAGTCCATCTACTTCATGTCCATGGGCCTTCCAGTCTGTTCAAACGCCACCCATTTATACTCGGTGATGTGCAGCTCTGTGATATCATTGCAAAATTGCTCCAGGGTCTTGAAGCCCTTAAACGTACTTTGTTTCTGAGTCCAATACTGTGTTATATTTCAAGTGTCTAAAGGTTTCTTTGCCAAGCTGGCTTTAAGAGATAGATCTGGACTTGTTTTCCTCCATTTAGTTTCAAATTCCCGTCGCCATTTCTAGCCTCGAGCTTAATGAAAATGCCGCCTCCTGCCAGTGATAGTGTGATCTCTTCCAGGTTTGGAATGGGGGAGTGATTCCTTGCTTAAGATTGATTAAGATCTTTGGATCCAGGCAAATCCTTGGCCATCCGTTTGTCTTCTCTCTCACCACAATGGAACTGAGCCAATCTGTAGGCTCTGGTGATCATCTTCTTATCTTCCACCTCTTGAGCTCTCTTTCAGGAATTTCTTCTGGTTTGAATAGTGTGTTACGTGGAAGGGGACTCACTGGTCCATCACTGGGTCAACAGTGATGGCATATTCAAAATCCTCAAAGCCTCCAACTGACTCATCAAAACACTCTGGGTGGGACGATCCAAGATGGTGGTGATCTGAGAAGATCGCACTGCAGAGCTTCGCATCACAGCACAGGCAGAACGGTCCTTTAACCCGCCCAACCCAGGCCGTCGCAATATCTTGGGACTCTGGAAAGATCGTGGAGTTCCAAGAAACTTCTAAAGATTAACTTACCTGTGTTTCCAGCCATCTAGAGATGCTGAGAAAGGGAGGAGGAGCATCTGAGGCCGGGCCTGCAGTTCAGCCTGCAGCAGCCTCAGAGTCAATTACTCTCCAGGCCCTGGTGAAATCTCGCAAGATGCAGGGGAAAGAGATTGAAGAGAAGCTGGCTCCAATCTCTCTCATGCTGCAGAAGCATGAGCAGCAGCTGGGAGACCTGGAGAAGAGGATGGATGAGGTGGAGCACAGGGTCACAGTGGTGGAAGCTGATGCCAGTTCATCCAAGGAGGAGATCCAAGCCCCGGAGACGCAGGTCTGTAATTTGCGCGACCAATTGGATGATCTTGAGAACAGGGGCAGGAGAAAAAACATTCAGATCATCAGTCTGCCTGAGGGTAAGGTAGGTGAGCGGCCTGCAGAATTTGTTGAAGACTGGCTTCCGAAATTCCTTGACTTGGGGCTGGCATGAGAGGCTTGAAGATAGAGAGGGCTCACCTGGCTGCAACACGGAGATCAGGTCTGGGTCAATGTCCTCGTCCTCTCCTGGTGTGGTCCCATCATTACTGGGATAAGGAGTGGGTCATGGAGGCTTCCAGAGTCCAGAGGAAGGCTCCGAAGGCCCTAATTTACGAGGGCTCTAAGATCAGGTTCTTTCAGGACTTCTCAGTGGCAGTGATCCAGAAAAGAAAATCCTATGACGGTGTCAAGAGAAAACTGAGGGAGCTTGGGATTCAGACCTCTCGGAGGTATCCAGTGGTGCTTTGGAACACCTTAGATGGATCCATGCCTTCTCTGACATGTCAAAGAGATGTAAGAGACTTTGTGAACAAATTAACCTAATTTGAACAATTGCAGTATGTATAAATAGTGTAGTTTGGGTATGTGTTTATTATTCTGTAAAAGAAACGGAGGAAGTCCGGTTGGAGCTTTATCTTTCTTTTTTTTCCCTCTATTGATAATAATTTGGTTTAAACTATGTTTGGCAGTGGTTGAAATGTACATTTTCTATTTCTAAGTTAGGATATACCAAAAGATGGGTGGGGTATTTATTCCACCTTTTCTTAAAAAAAATGTTTTTTATTCATATCAATATTCTATGGGGTGTTTATTATTTTCTGCTTGTGTTTGCGGTGTGGCTCTAGCTGGGAGAAGTGAAGGTGGTTGAGATGGTTAGATGCCTACTTAATGGGCAGTTTGGGATGGGTAGTTGCCCTTTCTGGGCAGGGGGTGAGCTCCCCTACTCAGCGCTGTTGGCACTTTATATGTTGGTTTGTTTTTTTGGTTTTTGTTGTTTTTAGTTTTCAATAGTTTTGTAGATTTGTTAAATGTAGTGGTTTTAGTTTATGTAGTTTTTATATTTGGTGGATCATGTGACACTAAGGCTCAGTAGTTTGTGTCAGGGAATTTAACTGTTATTGCAGAAGATTATGGCTAATGATTTGATTAAATGGTGTACCTGGAATATCAAGGGAAGTCATTCACCAATTAAGAGGAAGAAGGTACTCTTGAGTCTTAGAAAGGAGAAGGTGGATATTGTTTTGTTACAGGAGACACATTTGGATGACAAGAAGCATCTGAAATTACAGCAGAATGGCTTTGACCGAGTTCATTTTTCATCATTTAATACCAGAAGTAGGGGAGTGGCTATATTGGTTAGAAAGAATCTCCCATTTAAGTTGTTGGAGTGTGTTAATGACATACACGGGAGGTTTGTAATTCTTAAAGCCTTGATAAATGGGGAAGAATATGGTGTTTTAAACGTTTATTGCCCTCCAGCTCATCCCTTTAAATTTTTGGTAGACACTTTTTCTAAACTGATAAGTCTTGAGTCCCAGCATATCATTATAGGGGGAGATTTTAACTGTCTCATGGATCCCACAGTTGACAGGTTGCCCAAAGGTTCCTTGATAACCTCTGTACAAACTAAACAGTTAGTGGGTCTGTGTGGGGAGAGTGAGGGTTGGTGGACGCGTGGAGCTGTCTCCACCTTACAGGTAGGGATTTTACTCCAATCCGCACAGACGTCACACTAGGATTGATCTTTTTTTCTGACTCCTGCAGTAACCCTGGATTTGGTGGCATCTTGTACGATTGGTAATATTACCATCTCTGATCATGCTCCAGTGCACCTTATGGTTAAGATTAAGGACATTACAGTGGGTTCGAGATACTGGCAAATAGATCCCTTTATCCTCAAGGATAATAAGTTTGTGGAGTATTTCTCTTGGGAATTTCAGGTGTTCTTAGACATCAATATAGGCTCGGTTGATAGCTCATCCGTTCTCTGGGAAACTGCCAAAGCTTATGCTAGGGGGTTAGTTACTTCATATTCCGCCAGTAGGAAGCGGCAGAAGGGTGAGCAGCAACGTCTCCTTGAAGCACGGTTGAAGGCAGCCGAGAAGGCCTATTTTGACAGACCCTCGTTGGTCAAACTACAGAGGATTATTGCGCTGCGGTCTGCACTAAATTCCGTGCTCACGCAGACGGCAAAGAAGGAGCTGGCTTTTGCAAAGCAAAGGTTATATGAACATGGTGACAAGCCAGGCAAATACTTAGCATATCTTGCCAGGAAAAGGAGCGTCCCTCAAGCCATTACGGCGATTAGGGAAGGGTCTGGGAACCTAACATGCGATTCTAAAAAGATTAATGTGCCGTTCCAGAGATTTTACTCCAAGTTATACCAATCTGAGGATTGTGAGGAGGGGCAGGCCAAAATGGAATCCTTTTTTAGAGATCTGAAGCTCCCAGGTGTGACTCCCGAACAACAGTCCTTTCTCAATGCCCTGTTATCAGAGCAAGAAGTGCAGGAAGCTGTGAGGCAGCTTCAGAGTGAAAAGGCGCCCGGTCCTGACGGACTTCCCAGTGAATTCTATAAGGTATTTATAAGTATACTGTCAGGCCCAATGCTGAATATGTTTAATGATTCATACAGTTATGATTGTCTCCCACCATCTCTGAGAGAGACCAATATTTCACTTATCTTTAAAAAAGGGAAAGACCTGGAAGACTGTGCTTTGTACAGGTCCATCTCGCTCTTAAATGTGGCCTTTAAAATCTTCTCTAAGACTATCATGTTAAGGCTGGAGACTGTGTTACCTCCTTTTATTAAAAAGGATCTGATGGGTTTCATAAAAGGTCGAAGACCCGCCAATAATGTTAGGACGCTGTTTAATGTAATTCAAGCATGCTAACAGCAGTCAATACAGGGATTGATGATTTCCCTTGATGCAGAAAAGGCATTTGACCCAGTTGAGTGGCCATATATTTTCTATACTCTGGAGGGGTTGGGTTTGGTTTGGGGCGAAATCTTCATAAGATGGGTAAAGGTTCTCTACAGTAGCCCTCTTGCAGCGGTCATCACCAATGGGGTATGATCAAGCAATTTTAATATTTTTAGGGGCAGCTGATAGGGCTGTCCCCTTTCGCCATTACTTCTTACGTTGGTGATTGAACCATTGGCAGAGGCCATTCGTGGGGTTCCCAATATATCAGCTCCAGAAGTGGGGTCAAAATTACATCAAGTTTGCAGACAATGTTGTAATTTTTTTGACAAATCCAGCAGTTTCAGTGCCTCGCCTGATACAGAGCATTCACGCGTTTGGCGCTTTCTCGGGGTACAAGATTAATTTTGCGAAATCTGCAGCTATGCCTATGGGTGGTCTTACAAAGGAGCTAGGTCTTGGGGGGGTGGGTGGGGGTGACTATAGATTCCCATTTGGGTAGTCACAGGGGCGTTTTGTGTATTTGGGCATATTCATTACTCCAGTTCTGGACTGGCTGTTCAAAGCCAATTTTATCCGATTATTTGGAAAAATTAAACAAGATCTCCAAAGATGGGAGGCACTTCCAGTCTCGTGGTTTGGTCGGATAGCGCTTATTAAGATGAATATTCTCCCCTGTTTGCTATACCTTTTACGGATGCTCCCTCTGATTTTCAATAAGCAAACACGCAGGAGGCTGAATGGCTGGTTCAGCTCCTTTATCTGGCATCGTAAGCGGCCCCTCATTAAATTAGCTAAACTGCAGTTGCCTCTCAGACTGGGGGGAGTAGACCTTCCAGACATTAAGAATTACCAATTAAGCTCACTTTTGTCCGACGTGAGTGATTGGGTTTGTGGGGACCCTCTTTCAATATGGCTAGATATCAAAGCCTCCCAGGCAAGGTGCCCCCTTACCAGTTTGCTGTTTTTGGACAAGGTGAGGACAGTTCGGGAATATTGCGATAACCCAAGAGTCATCAATACTGTTAAAGCATGGTGGGCTATTCAGCAGAGGGAAGACAATATTGGCAAAATATCTTTGTTTGCACCTTTAGTGGGTATGCCAGGTTTTCCACCAGGAATAATAGATTCAGGATTTAACCGTTGGGCAGTGAGGGGTGTGTCTTGCATGGGTGATTTATTTGAGGGAGACGTAATGATGTCCTTCGATCAGTTAGTACGGAAGTACGAGTTATACAATAGAGACCTCTTTCGTTTTTTTCAAGTTAGGGATTTTATTCAAAAAAAGACCACACTTTTGACTGATCCTTGCAAATCCGACATAGAGAGGGGGGTGCTAAGGGCTGAGAGTACACTCTCTGTCAGTACTTTATATCATCAGGTGGGGGGGTGTCCCATCAGATGAGTTTGATTGACTCTGCAGGATTTGGGAGAGAGAGCTGGGTGTTGAGGTTTCCTCAGAGGCATGGGAGGATATTTGGGAGAATACAAGGAAGATATCAATTTTTAATAGGACCCATGCTTTACAGTTGAAGATTCTCCACAGGGTCCACTTAGCCCCAGACCGTTTTGTCAAAATTTAAACCAGGGGTATCTTCAGCATGTCTGAAGTACAAGGTCTGTACAGGTACTCTTATGCCCATTGTCTTTGGTCTTGTGACAGGCTTCTAACATATTGGAGCGCTGTGGTGGGCACAATGGAGAGGATTTTGGGTGTAGGGGTGGAGAAGGACCCTATTTCTCTCCTTTTGGGCCTACCCACTGTATTTCCTGTAGATGTGCATAAGAAAAAAACTTTTCAATATTCTCACGTTCTGCACAAGAAAGAATATCTTGCTAGGTTGGATATCCGAAACTCCCCCAGGCCTGTCAGGTTGGCGGAAGATTATTATGGAGCATATTCCCCTGGATTTTCTCACAAATATGGTACACCACAAAACTGAGAATTTCTACAAGCCATGGCAGCCCTTTTTGGAATACCTGGACACAGATTTATCTGCCACACTAACAAGGGCTTTTATATAGCCGTAACAATTGTGTTTTACGAGTTCAATATCCAGGGAGAAGGAACTGTGAATGTATGAGTGTTTTGTTTGGCTGGGCTGAGTTATTACTATTTATTAGTTTGTTGTTGGTTGTTTATTTATCTAGTTAAATAGCCAGTTTGGGGTTTTTTAAATTCTCTATTTATCTATATATGTTTATACATTTGTACATAACGGTAGGTTGGGGATTATTTTAAAATTTATTTTTTATTTGGGTTTTTTTTTGTACTGTTTTGAATTGTATTGTTTTGTACTTGTTGTAATATCAAAAAAACCCTATTTTTTTCAATAAAAATATATTTAAAAAAAAAACACTCTGGGGTCCATTTGTACAAGATCTTCCTGCCCTCAGAGCCACCTCCTGCTCCCTGTGGCTTGCTAAGATAATCTACGGCTCTCCACAACAGCTCTCACCCGGGATAGCAGGACCCCTTGTTTCAGTATCCCTCTGATTTGGGCTGTTCACAGATATCAAATTGCTGTTCCCCTGTATGCTGTTAGCATGATAACCTTCATTAGCTCCTACTCATGGGGGAAGATCTTCTGTTATGGTCTGAGTGGGATGCTGCTCCTCTACATTTTACCTTCAGATCTGTGAAGTGGGCTTATTTCTGACCCTTTCTCCGATGACTTTCTTTCCTCTGGGTGCTGTTGCATCCACACATTTCATGCTGTTTTACGGCTTTTAGGGTTTATCGATTGTGTTTTCATTGTTGACACACTCTTCCAGAGCTTTCCCACCAGTTGGCAATGCTCGTTGCTGTTCTGCGGCTGGCTTTCTCTTGGTTTATCTGAAGGCCAGCAGTCTAGTAGCTTAGTCTCTTCGCCGGTCTGTTCATTGCTTTGTGTCCTCTGTGTCTACAGCCTGAGAAATTGTGAGCTTGTCCTTTCTAATGACTGCTTTCTGTATTTGAGAGTGTGCAGTACCTCACAGTAGTTGATCAAATAGCCTTTTGACTCGGTCCTTAAAACTGCATTTACTGGCTGCATTTTTCAATCGTGTTGCAAAGTTGTCTACAGTTTCACCTATATCCTGTCTAGAGTCTTGAAATTCATGCCAACATTCAATTTTGGTTGGAGATGGGTGCTGAATCTGTCATTATATCCACTTGGCTTTTTTATGGCCTCTTCTGACAGTTCCAGGTTGTTAAATAAATGCAATCCTATATCCCCTGCCCATAGACAGATATAGCCGATACTCACTTTTTACAATATGTCTTTGAGGTAACTAGTGAAAGCCAGCTTGCATTTTTACATAAATGGCTTGAATTGCTGTGCATTCAATGCTGTGCTGGAAGACATTTGCTTTTTTTAGCCTTCGTCAAATTTACTCAGTCTACCTTCTGGCACTTATGTGGGTCATTTTTCTGACAGATCAGCAGTAAATTCAATTTAAAGCGCTTTTGGTTGGTTACCAACACGTACTGTCACTAGGAAGTGTCAATGCAGCAAGCTTTGTTTTAACCAGCATCTTATGAACTGGTACTTTCAATAACTTGGCAAAAATTATATCCTTGAAATACTGGACGTTTACTGTAATCCTGCGATGTCTGAGTGGTCAGTTGAGGGTGTGAGTGAGAAGGCTCTCTGCCAGTATTAAGGCAAATTATTTTAGTGATTTATGCTGTAAATCAAGTATAATAGTGATGTAAAAACCTCCTGCATTACATTTCTATTCCTCATTGCGTATTTTTACATTAATTATATGGACCTCTTGATTATCCGAAATATCTGATTAACCACACATTCCTGGTCCCAGAGGTGCCAGTCAATAAAACTGGCACCTATGGCTTTACATACGTTTTGTGATGTTTGGATAATCATGCTTTAAGTAAGGAGAACTCTTATCTTGTTGAATCCTTCAGGTAGACTATCCAGGTGAAGGCTCCGTCAGGCCGTCCATACTGGTTCTTTCACAGTACAAGATTACCAGGTGCAGCTGTGAGAGTATTCCCTACCGAATCACTTTCACTCATAGCTCCTAGCTCTGACATATAACAGACAGATATACAGCATGATAAATGCTCCCCTTTGCTAAGCGGTTGCATTGTCTCGAGCCAAAATTGAACAGCACTCACCACGTTGGCTGGTAGCTTGCATCCCGGGAGGTACTTCACATTCTCATGCTCAGTGTTTATGATTTCTGTTAACTTCCTGCCGTTTACCAGCTCTTCAAACACCCACATGTAAACAGTGCTGTCAAACATCTTATTTTCGGCCGCATTTTCTCCAATGATTTTTCCGATGACTGATCCCCTGTGGAGTTGAGGGAGGGGGCAGAAAGATGACATTGGTCGGAAAATAACTTGCACTTGATGAAGCGACGTGCATTGACACGGTGCCTTTCACAACTTTTGAGAGGGTACAAAGCTCTTTACAACAAAAGGATGTTTAAAGGGGACTCACTGCTGTAATTTTGGGCACAGCAAGATACCAGTGGCAATGAAATAAATAACCAGATCATCAATTTTTACTGGTGTTGATTGAAGTTCAGCATTAGTCAGGTCACCAGGAAGATGCTCCTGTTATTTAACTCATGCCACAGGTCTTTCATGCCCACCTGCCTCAGCTTAGAGTCATCGAGATGCACAGCATGGAAATAGACCTTTCAGTCCAACTCGCCCATGCTGACCAGATATCCTAAATAAATCCAGTTCCATCTGCCAGCATTTGGCCCATATCCCTCCAAACCCTTCCTATTCATGTACCCATCCAAATGCCTTTTAAATGTTGTCATTGTACCAGCCTCTACCACTTCCTCTGGCAGCTCATTCCATACATGCATCACCGTGTGTGTGAAAAGGTTGCCCCTTAGGTCTCTTTTAAAGCTTTCCCCTCTCACCATAAACCTATGCCCTCTAGTTTTGGACTCCCTGAGGGGTGATAGGTTTAAGACAAATGTCAGCGGCAAGTTCTTTGCCCTGCCTGCTAATGTAGTTAACTCAGCCACATTAGAGGCTTTTAAACAATCCTTGCTTAAGCACATGGATGATGATGGGACAGTGTAGGGGGATGGGCTTAGATTAGTTCACAGGACGGCGCAACATCGAGGGCCAAAGGGCCTGTTCTGCGCTGTATTGTTCTATGTTCTATGTTCTTACCACTGGAAAAAGATTTTGGCTATTCACCCTATCCATGCCCCTCATGATTTCATATGCTTCTATAAGGTCACCCCTCAGCCTCTAATGTTCCAGGGAAAAAGTTCAGCCTATCCAGTCTCTCCTCATAATCAACAACTTGTGGTGCACGGACATTGCAACCCTGGGCAGCCATTGCTCTCCAAACGTTGAACTCCCCACCATCAAATGTCGCCCCTTCTATCCACCACAGGAATTTCCCGCTGCTATGGTAACTGCTGTGTACATATCGTCACAAGCAAAGGTTGATGAAGCTCTGGATGTGCTGTACTCCACCACTAACACCCCGAGGCCCTGGTTTGATTGAAGTCGCCAATTACAATAAACAATCTAAGGAAGGTGTTACCCAAGTACCACCAGAACATTACCTAGCCCACCAGGAGCCCAAGCATTTTAGACCATTGCTACACCTACCGCTCCACCCCCCACCCTCATTTCGGAAACTCCGACCACAATGCCATATTTCTTCTCCCAGCTTCCAGGCAAACGATTAAGCGAGATTCCCCTCGTGGATACAGGTCCGGTGCTGGTTGGCAGAGGGAGAGGATCAACTCCGGTTATGTCTGGAATCGGCTGATTGGGCCGTGTTCAAACAGTCAGCAGGTACCTTGGACGGGTACACCATCACTGTCACAGACTTTATCAGCAAGGTGTGTGGAGGACTGCATACCGAGGAACTCAACCCAAGTGTTCCCCAACAGGAAACCATGGATAAATCAGGACATAAAGAACCTGCTAATAACCAGGCATGAGGCCTTCAGATCAGGAGACCCACTCAAATATAAGGAATCCAAGTATGACCTTCGCAGAGCCATTAAGACAGCCAAGGACCAATACCGACCCAAACTAGAGACCCAGACATACACCCGGCGACTATGGCAAGGACTGAATGACATCACAGGTTCTAAGAAGCAGTGCAAGATAGCAGATAATGACACATCCCTCCCAGATCATCTCAACGCCTTCTATGCTCGCTTTGAGCAGAATTTCGGCGGAAAGGTAACATCCATTCCGACAAGTCCTGACAAACCTATCCCAAAGTCACTCCATCAAAGGTCAGATCAGTTTTCCTTCCTGTGAATCCAAGGAAAGCAATGGGACCAGACGGAGTACCAGGCCGTGCACTCAGAGCATGTGCAGATCAACTGGCAGAGGTCTTCTCGGACATCTTCAACCTCTCCCTGCAGTGGGCCACTGTCCCTGCCTGTTTCCAGAGGGCCAACATCATCCCTGTGCCTAAGAAGGCTCATGCAGCATGTCTCAATGACGACCGCCCAGTGGCCCTAACTTCGATGGTCAGGAAGTGCTTTGAAAGGCTGGTCATGGCATTAATCAACTCCAACCTGCCCACTACTCTTGACCCACTCCAATTTGTCTATCGGACCAATAGATCCACTTCAGATGCCATATCACTTGCCCTTTACTTCTCCCTAGAACATCTTGACACCAAGAACAGCTACGCAAGAATCCTACTCATTGACTACAGTTCAGCCTTCAACATTATTATCCCTTTGAGACTGATTACTAAACTTAGTGATCTCAGACTAAGCCCCACTCTCTGCAACTGGATCCTCAGTTTCCTGACCCACAGGCCACAATCAGTGAAGACTGGGGACAATATTTCATCGTCACTAACACTCAACACTGGAGCCCCCCAGCGGTGCGTACTCAGCCCCCTACTGTACTCACTGTATACCCATGACTGCATCACCAAATACCAGACTAATGCCATTTACAAGTTCGCTGATGACACCACCATGGTCAGTCGAATCTCAGATGGCGATGAACAGACTACAGATGGGAGGTGGAAGACCTGGAAAAATGATGCACTGAGAACAACCCAGCTCTCAATGCCGGCAAAACCAAGGAACTCATTATTGACGTTCAGCAGGATGTTACTCATGCCCCCCCTACACATTAACAGCACAGAGGTGGAACCAATGGAGAGTGTCAAGCTCCTGGAAGTGGTCATCAACAACAAGCTTTCTTGGACTCTTCATGTGGACGCACTGGTTACAAAGGGCCAGCAACATCTCTTCTTCCTCAGGCAGCTGAGGAAATTTGGCATGACGGCGAATACCCTTGCCAACTTTTATAGGTGCACCATCGAGAGCATTCTGTCTGGATGTATCACTACCTGGTACGGCAACTGTACCATTCAAGATCGGAGATGGTTACAGAGAGTGGTGAACCCAGCCCGGACAATCACAAAGGCCAACCTCCCATCGATAGAATCCATCTCCCAGGCCCCGCTGTCAAGGAAAGGCCGCCAGCATTCTCAAAGATCCATCCCACCCTGGCAATGTTTTTCTACAACCTCTCCCATCGGGGAGAAGGTACAGAAGCCTGAACACACGCACCAGCCAGTGTTGAAACAGTTTCTACCCTACTGTTGTTAGAATACTGAATGGACTCACAAACTCTTAACATTCACCTGTACCTGTGTTTTGGTTTTTGCCACTGCTTGCCTATTATTTACTATCTATGCTACTTAACTCTGTGACCTGCCTGTATTGCTCGCAAAACAAAGCTTTTCACTGTGTCTCGGTACTGACAATAAAATCAATTCAATTCAATTATAACTCAAACCCTTTGGTCCTGGCAACATTCTGGTAAATTTTTCCCAGTTTAACAACATCCTTCCTATAATTTCTCAGCCAGAGGACGGGAGCTCCTGTAATACTGCACAAGAGGAGTTTTGATTTACTTGTTATATGTGGGCATGTTGGCTAAGCTGGCATCTACTACCGGTTTACCCTCGAGAAGATCATGGCCAACTGTTGTAATTACAGACAGACTGAGGGTTATAAAACAAATCTCTCTCCCTATTCTCATCACCTGTCCATAAGCAGATTATTATTTAGTTCCCAACATGTTAGAAAAACACAGTGGGCGATATTTCCCGCACTCTGTCTGCTTGTGGGCTCTGACTTTGCACAGAGTTGTTTTGTTTCACACACTCTTAGACCTGGGGAAAAGTCCACAACACAAGCACACTTAGAAACACACAGGATGTAGAGATAACTCAATAAAACAACAGTTTATTAATGTCCTTGCTCTTAAGATGAAGCCCAAAAATCCAAAGTTGGAGTTAGTTGTCTAGAATTCCTTGCTGAGGATCGGAGGATTGGCTAACGACAAGCAGTTGAAGAGTTGTAGGTTCTTGCTTTAAAAATTCCTTTAAACATCTTCTGAGAAAGCTCTGCTGAAATGTGATAGAAGTTTTCCATCACACTTGTGACTTGTGCCTTATCAATGGTGGACAGTTTTTGGGGAGTGTCACCTTGAATTATGTGCTTCATTCTTGGGAGTGGTTCTTGAACCCCTAGTCCTCTGATTGAAAAGTAAATATGCTCCCCCATGAGTGATGCTGATGCTAGAATCTAGGCTGCTGTTCAGATTGCTCCCCTGAGGTATCTATCCTCATCTGCCAACTATCTACAACCGTGCCACATCATCAAGTGGCACCTTCAGAAGTGAAAAGGAAGAAGGTTGGTTTTATAGAGGAACGGTTTCTTTCTTCATAGATGCTGCCAGACCTGTAGTTTCTGTCTTTACCTGAGCAAACTAGCATTCACATCATTTTACCTAGTTGCACAGATTGATTTGGAGAAAGTGAGGACTGCAGATGCTGGAGATCAGAGTTGAGAGTGTGGTGCTGGAAAAGCACAGCAGGTCAGGCAGCATCTGAGGGGCAGGAGAATCAACATTTCGGAATCCTGATAAAGGGCTTATGTCTGAAACATCAATTCTCCTGTCCCTAAGATGCTGCCTGACCTGCTGCGCTTTTCCAGCACCACACTCTCGATACTGATTGATTTGTTTGATTGGGTAAGGGTGCTTAAGGCTGTGGAACCAAGGTGGGTGGGTGGATGGATGGAATTAAGATACAGCTGACTTATTGTCTAGCAGTGGGTCGAGAGACTTCATGAATGGCCTGCCCAAATTCTTAGTTTGCTATTTTTCTTATTGGAAACTTGTGTCTTGCCTTGGCTTGGTGGATTCAGAATCAGAGAGATCAGGAAAAGTCCTGGGTCTTTGATGGAGGGGAGTTGAAGCTGGGCAGAAGGAATATCATGCAAAGCAGAAACACCAGCAGAGGGCAGATGGGCCAAATGGCCTGATTCCATGTTGTAAACACTCAAACATCACAGACCTTCCCATTTGAGTTGCCACCAGCAGCCTGAACATACAGAGGGACAGCCTGAAGCAATGTCTTCTTCCCTAACATTGCTCCTGGCAAAGGCGAAGGGTCTTTGCTGCACATTTACTTGAGGTGTCCAAACACATACGGAAGGTTAACACAAAACTGGTTTTGACTTCAACAGGCTTTTGCCTGGAATGAGTTAATGTTAAAAAAAGGGCTAGTGCGACTTCATCGAATCCCTACAGCGAGGAGACAGGTCCTTCAACCCAACAAGTCCACACCGACTCTCCGAACAGTAACCCATCCAGACCCAGTACCCTACCCTATAGTTAGCCCTGACTAATGCACCTAACCTACATATCCCTGGACACTATGGGCAATTTAGCATGGCCAATTCACCTGACCTGCACATCTTTGGACTGTGTGAGGAAACCGGGGCACCCAGAGGAAACCCACACAGACACGGGGAGAATGTGCAAACTCCACACACAGTCGCCTGAGGCTGGGATCGAACCTGGGTCCCTGGCATTGTGAGACAGCAGTTCTAACCACTGAGCCACCATGCCACCCATAAACTAAATTTCTCAATCAGACATTTAAAAGTTTGCTCATTTGAACTGTTGGATAAATTAAAACAAAAAAGCCCTTTCTGTAAGGTGGTCACAACTCCAACTGCTAAAGGAAGACCAACCAGTCTTTTCAATGAGACATTAAATGGATGCCTTGCTCACTCCCCCAGGTGGGTGTATGAAATCCCATGGCATTCTGAAGAGGAGCTCTCGCTGGTGTCTTTACTAGTATTTTATCCCTCAGCCAACAAGACTAAACCTGATTATCTGGTCATTATCACATGGCTGTTTGAGGAAGCCCTCTGTGTGAAAATTCACTGTTATATTTCCTCCAACAGTGACTACATCAGAAGTACTTCGCTGGCCGTAATGTTTTCTTGCGAAATCTGGAGATTGTGAAGTGCACCAGAGAAATACAAACCTTTCTCTCTCATGCTCCAGTTTACTCTCCATGCACATACAATGCAACACTTTGCTTAATCCTCTGAATGATAACACAAACAAAATATTTTAGTTTTTAATGGAATCACTAGTCATTAGCATTACCACAGCATGTGCACAAAGCAAACTGCCAAAGTCACTGGCTAGCAATCAAATTTACAGTAGATTATACAGTTTCCAACAGCTGGGCTAAGCCTTAGAAGATTCATTATTGTTCTAAGTTTAAACCTTGTACAATCAGGTGAAAATTGGACAGCAGAAATCAGAAGTATAAAGGCAAGCAAAATGAACACCACCCCCCTCCCCCCCAGCCAACATTGAGGCCCTGCTTTTCTGGATATACATTAATGATCTGTACCTCTGTGGCTTCTGGATGTACAATAATGATCTGCACCTCGGTGGGCAGGTGTGAATTTCAAAGTTTACAGATGACATTAAACTTGGCAGGTTTGTAAACTGTGAGGGGGATAGTGTGGAGCTCCACAACAGGACATTGACAAGTTGGTGGAGTGGGCGGAGAGGTGACAGATGAGGTTCAATGCAGTGAAGTGTGAGGTGATGCACTTTAGTTGGAAGAACATTGAAAGACAATCTAAAATTAGGGGGACAATTCTAAAGAGGGTGCAGGAGCAGAGGGAGCTGGGTCTATCTGGGTACAGATCATTAAGGTGGCAGGACAGGTGGAGAGAGCAGTTAATAAAGCACACAGTGTCCTCAGCTTTATTAATAGGGACATAGAGAACAAGAGCTGGGAGGTGATGTTGAACTTGTACAAGACCCTTGTTAGACCTCAGCTGGAGGATTGTGTCCAGTTGTGGGCCCCACACTATAGGAATGATGTGAACACATTGGAGAGAGAGAGGGCAGGAGGGATTTACCAGAATGGTTCCAGGGATGAGAAACTTCAGTGAGGAGGATAGATTGAAGACGGGACTGTTCTCCTTGGAGAGAAGGAGGCTGAGAGGGAGATCTGAGAGAGGGTTCCAACATCATGGGGGGAGGGGGCTGGACAGAGTAGATCGGGACAAGCTGTTCTCACATGGAAAAGGGACAAGAACGAGAGGGACAGAGATTGAAAGGGATGAAGTGAGGGGGAGGTGAGGAAAACCTTTCTCCCCCAGCGAGTAGTTAGGGTCTGGAATGCACTGCCTGGGAATGTGGGGGAGGCAGGTTCGATTGAGGTATTCAAGAGGGGCATTGGATGGTTATTGGGATAGAAATGGAGTACAGGGAAATGGGGAAAAGGCAGGAGATTGGCACAAGAGAGGGAATGACGCTTGTTTGAAGAGCCGGTGCAGGCATGATGGATCAAACGACCTCCTTCTGCGTTATAACACTTCTGTACTTGAGATTTTGAGTATTGTTGAAAAGAAGACCCATTTTGTGTGTCATACAAAAACCTTCAACATTGGGACATTTTTGCAAGAATATCAATTTAAGCAGCAAACTAACATTTACACTGCATGAGAGGAGAACACTGATTGGTTGGTAAGTAAATTCTGATTTGTAGAAGTTTGCCATGAAGAATGCACCAGTTAATTAGGACTGACAGTTAACCATGCAGAAGTGGGTAGTGTAGATGCTGGAGATTACAGTGGTGCTGGAAAAGCACAGAAGGTCAGGCAGCATCCGAGGAGCAGGAAAAACGATGTTCCCGGCAAAAGCCTTTATCAGGAACGACAGTTAACTGCCAGGTTTCGGTCTGTTTAAAACAGACTACTCTGATTGGTCTAGGCATTGCCCTGAGAAACAAACCAATTGTCAGTTGGGCTCACAATGTTGCTCATATGCATGTGCTGGAAAGCTACATATAGTAATGCACAGGGCCCTGATCTTTGCAAACAGAAAGAGAATGTGTACAGGCATTGCACCCATTTCAAACCAACAAAATAGGTGACAGCTGTTCACTGGCTCATTTCTCTGGGCAATGCCTCGACTAGTCAGAGTCAACCTACCTGCCTCAAAATTGAAACAAAGCCTGGCAGTTAATTGCCACTCATCACAACCTAGTGCATTCTCCATCCCAACACCTTTACCAATCAGAGTCCACTTCACAACCAATCAGCACTCTTCTCTCATGCAATTCAAGATTTCCCACTAAACTGGTATTCTTGTGAGTTGTCCTGATGAGTAGATAGAAAGTTGCAGCAAAATGTTTTTTTCCCCAACAGTACATAGAGATTTATGACTTTTCAGTGCACTAAGCACAATTTAAAACGCTTTGCAAGTTAGCACAAAGACTTTTGACAGGTCGCCACCTCCCGAGCAATCAATATTGCTTTCGAAGACAAACACAAAGCAATGGTCAGATGGCCCAGCCACCAACGATGGAACTCCACAGTCCATGCTCAAACACAGAGAGGTCTCCATGTTGAGTACGATCTGGTTTTGATGAATGTACAAAAAATGATAGTAATGTGATTATATTTGCCCTGTTTCTTAAATAAACACCTCATCCACCAAACTGTATGCACTGATGCACAATGACATACAGTTCTACAGTACTTGTTGGTAGCACACCAAGGATTCCTCGTTTTCACCTCGCACGAATGTTAACGTGACATTCAACCATGGGAGGCTGCTATCCAGTTGCCACAAACGTCTACACTCTCACATGTGCTCAAGCAGAGCTCACTGGGTAGCAATTGGAATCAGGAACCTTTCCTGATAGGGTTTTCCCTCACAAACTCTGGGACATTGAAACCAATTGTAGTGTCACTAGTACAGTCTAATTTTGTTCCACTTCTGCCTCCTTTCCGTTTTCATTTCAGTTTCAGTTATTTGCTGCCTGTATTTGTTTGTAAAATGACCAAATTGCAGTGAGACAAGAATTGCAAAATATTAATTCTTCAACAATATGAAATAATTACATTATATCTGATCCAATTGATACTGCTCAAACCGGGATGGAAACGCCATTTGCCTGATTTCAGTCAAAGGAATCTTTTCTGCAGTGCTCTCCAGCATGCTTCACATGCCACCCTGAGCACTGACATTTACTGACAGGGCAGCATGGTGGCTCAGTGGTTAGCCTCACAGCACCAGGGTCCCAGGTGTCTGTGTGGGTTTCCTCCAGGTGCTCTTGTTTCCTTCCACAATCCAAAGATGTGCAGGCCAGATGAAATGGCCATGCTGACTTACACCACAGTGTTAGCCAGGGGTAAATATAGGGTAGGGGAATGGGTCTGGGTGGGTTACTCTTCAGAGGGTCGGTGTGGACTTGTTGGACCGAGGGGACCTGTTTCCATAATGTAGGAAATCTAATCTAATCTAAAATTTACAGCACTGCATACTGCTGGCATAGCAAGTGCAGAGGGTAAGACTTTGAAGAAGCCAATGAACTGGGCCAACTGCATCAACTAGTTAAGCACAGGGGGCATAAAAGACTCAAAGGACGTTGGTGAGGCCTCTTCTGGAATATTACGTCCAGTTCTGGTCACCCAGTTATAGGAAGGATATTATTAAGCTAGAGAGAGTTTAGAAGAGATTTACCAGGATGTTGCTGGGTATGAAAGGTTTGAGTTATAAAGAAAGGTTGGGACTTTTTTCACTGGAGCATAGGAGGTTGAGGTTTATAAAATCATGAGGGGTATAGGTAAAGTGTCGTTTCCCTAGGATGGGGGATTTCAAGACTAGGGAGCATATTATTAAGCTGAAAGATTTCAAAAAGACATGAGGGGCAATTTTTAAAATACAGAGAGTAGTTCATGCGTGGAATGAACTTCCAAAGGAAGTGGTGGATGCAGGTACAGTTACAACATTTTAACGTCATTTAGATAAGTACATGAATAGGACAGCGACTTTTGAGAAGATTTGTAGCTCAGGTTAAGGTTCTGGATGTAGGTTTGCTCCCTGAGCTGGAAGGTTCGTTTTCAGACATTTCGTCACCATACTAGGCAACATCTTCAGTGAGCCTCCAAATGAAGCACTGGTGGTGGAGCCCATTTTCTATTTGTGTGTTTGGGTTTCCTTGGGTTGGTGATGTCATTTCCTGTGGTGAAATCATTTCCTATGGTAATGTAATTTCCTGTTCTTTTTCTCAGGGGGTGGTAAATGGGATCCAAGTCAATGTGTTTGTTGATAGAGTTCCGGTTGGAATGCCATGCTTCTAGGAATTCCCGTGCGTGTCTCTGTTTGGATTGTCCAAGGATGAATGTGTTGTCCCAGTCAAAGTGGTGTCCTGCCTCATCTGAATGTAAGGATACTAGTGAGAGAGGGTCATGTCTTTTTGTGGCTAGTTGATGTTCATGTATTATGGTGGCTAGTTTTCTGCCTGTTTGTCCAATGTAGTGTTTGTTACAGTCCTTGCATGGTATTTTGTAAATGAGATTAGTTTGGCTTGTTGTCTGTTTTGGGTCTTATCCCAGTTCCAAACTTCTAGCTCAGCACCACCCTCATGACCTCTCCCACCTATCAATCTTCTTTCCCACCTATCTGCTACACCCTCCTCTCCGACCTATCACTTTATCCCCACCTCTAACCACCTTTCCAGCTACCTCCCCCCCACACCCCAGGCCCAGCGGGCCACCCCTCATTCCTGATGAAGGGCTTTTGCCCAAAACTTCAACTCTCCTACTCCTCGGATGCTGCCTGACCTACTGTGCTTTTCCAGCAACACACTTTTCGATTCTGACTAAACACAGGCAAACCACTTGCTCATATGGTATTTGGGAAAGTACAATCGAATTAAATGCAACTCAGCGAACTGGTGCAGATAAATGAAACACTATTTTTTTTTCTGAACGAATCTGGTTTTGAACACTGCAATGAGTCCGAATCAATATGGGGGCCGACACATGCTCTTTTTAACTCAAGTAGTGCACAAACCAAACAAAAAAGATCATTTTTGTACTACCTATACCAAAAGAAATACGAAACATACAGGCCTGAAATGACACCAAGTGAAACGTACATTACGGTTATAAGCAGGAACTGACTCAAACCTACCAGTTGCCAGATCCAACGATGCAGACTTTAAGAGGAGGAGCCATGGCCTATTTGCTGCTGCTCCGTGCTCGGGCTCTGCAGCGGATTGCGGGACACTTTGTGAACTCGGCACTTTGTAAACCACGTGCTCTCACCCAGGCAAAACACGCCTCTCGTCCCCCCCCCCCCCCACACACACCTTCCTGACCTCGCTCAATGACGATTGCTGCAGAGAACCGTTACAACTTTTCAGTAATAACAGCACGGAGCATTCAAAATGGCAGGCTCAAGGATCCGATAAGGTTCTCCTCGCGAAGCAAATAGGCCTGGCTGCATTTCATTATCCCATAGAAAAAAAAGAGAGCAAGTTGAAACCTTTCGCGGTTTTGTGTTCAGGCGAGCATCAATACCCTAAGCTGCCCACCCTAAATTAAGTGACACCAAGCACTAGAGTCATATTTACGACAGCGTCCTCCACAACCTTAAGGTATCCGTTTTGCAGTCCTTTTTGTTAATTCATTAATAGGACGTGGGCATCACCGGCTGGGCAAACACGAGTTACCCGTCCCTAACCACCCCCTGAGAAGGTGGCATGCAGCTGCATTCTTAAACCACTGCAGTCCATGCGGTGTTAAATACAGCCACAGTGCTGCGAGGGAGGGAGCGAGCTCCAGGATTTTGACCCAGCCACATAGAAGGAATGGCAATATGGAGACATAAGTGTCTCCCGCCTAAAAAATGGGCCTTCAGCCCATCCAGTATGCACCGGTCAAAAACAAGCACCTAACTTTCTAATCCTGTTATCCAAGACTTGAGCCATTGCCTCATATACCTTAGCATTGCTAGTCTCCCATGATTAACATACTGCTTTTCGATCTCTTCTTTATCTCCTGACTTATTCTCTATCCTATCACATAGTTACTGTCAGTATATAAGGGGCCTATAGACTATATCCTTTTTTAAAACCCCACCCATATGGATTCCACAATCCAACTCGTCTATGCCAAACATAATCCCAAACTAAAGTAGTTCCACCTGCCTACTCCTGGTCCATATCCTTCCAAACCTCTCATTCACATACCTACCCAAATCTTCCAATCCAAGATCATTTCTTGCTATAATTCTCCATTGTAGACAATGTGACAGTGAAAATACACACAGCAAGACTTGCTCTGTGCCAATGATCAGTTAATGCTTTTTATGGTGTAGGTTGAGAGATAAACAGTTTACAAGACACTGCTCTATTTTGAAATACTGTAATGGGACATTTTATGTCCTTCAGAACAGACAGCATTCCAGCTGTTGAGTTCTCCCCGAGTACTGGAGGTGAATGGTAACCTAAATTCTATCAAGATTAAAGTAGTGCTGGAAAAGCACAGCAGGTCAGGCAGCATCCGAGGAGCAGGAAAATAGATGTTTCGAGCAAAAGCCCTTCATCAGGAATCTCCTGAATGGCTTTTGCCTAAAACATCAATTTCCCTGCTCCTCAGATGGCTCCCTGACCTGCTGTGCTTTTCCAGCACTACTCTAATCTCCAGCATTTGCAGTACCGCTTTAACCTAAATTCTGTGTTCAAGTCTTTGGTGGATTGAAGCTAGATTGAAAAGTGAGGAAAGCTGATGCATCTGACGATCTGAATTTGGCTGAATTTTCCAAACAACTCAAGTCTACAGCAATCAACTAAAAACTGAATAAAGCTTCCTTGCCTTGCGAGATGAAACAGAAGCAACTCAAAGTGGGTTATAAATTAATAAACAAATCAGTGGTTCAGATATCATCTTTACCGTTCAGTAGATCTCTTATTTGGATTGCAACCTTTTAATCACACCCGACTATTCATTCACAGAATCACAAAATTGTTATGGTGCAAGAGGAGACCATTCAGTCCATTGGGTCTGTACTGGATAAATCGTTTCGTGACCGAGTGACTTTCTCCCACTCTTCCCCAAAACCCTGTACAGTGACTATTTAAGTAGAAATAATGCCCTTTTGGATGCCTCAATTAAGCCTGTCTTCACCACATTTTCAGTTAGTACATTCCAGACTCAAATTACTTGCTGTATAAGTTTTGTTTCTTACACGGTGTTGCTTCTTTTACTATTTAATTACTGTAAAATTGGTCCGAAACACTGGCTCTGGGGAAAAAAAAGGTAATGACTTGTGTTGATACAGCAACTTTTCCAACTGCCCAAAGTCTCTCCGCACAGTTGTAATCTAAGAAGCATTTTTCAAGTGTAAGTGTGAAATTTCGAAAATATTAGGAGCAGACGAGTGATCAGAACTCCTGACAGTTTGAAATTTCACAACATTTTTCGTCATTTCCCTCAGCCACATTTACTGGTTCCTTTCCAAAAAAAAATTCCACGCTTCATTAAATTGGACAGCCTCAATTTGCTTTTCTGAATTGAAACAACCTGGTGTGTCACAGCCATGACTTGTGCTCAATTAAAGGTTTCAGAAAACCACTCAATGCGGCAGTTGGGAGCGATCTGCGGTTCTGCTACATGGCTTTTGATGGGTACCATTTTCACCTAGGCATATCTACCTGCTGAAGAAATTGCTGCAGTCTGGGTGATGAGACTGAGTAGGGCTGTAGTGTTTGTAACAGCTCAGCCACAAAATCAGCATGTGAGAGAGAGAGAGAGAGAAAAGAAAAAGGTTCACCTTTTAAGGATATTCTCAAGTGAGGCATTGGTCTCAGGCCAATGGGAAAAAAAAACTGCCTTTCATAATTTTGAGACATCCCAATGAAGTAGTGTTCAGTTATGTAGGAAACGTGAACGCAATTTGTGCACAGCAAGGTCCCACAAATCTTGATTAAGACCAGATAGTCAGTTTTCAGTACAGGACAGGACAGCAGAGACACCTAGTCTTCCTTCAAATACTACCTTGGAATCATGTACCCCATGTGAAGACAGACAGGGCTACAGTTTGATTTCTCATCTGAAAGATGCCACCTTTGATGTAGTAATCCCTCAGTACTGCACTGGAAGCATCAGCCTAGAATGCATGTTCAAATCTCAAAGTGCGAATTGAGCCCACAACATTCGGACTCACGTGAGGTTGCTACCACTTGGCCACGGTTAATTGAAGCTGTAGAATGTGTTTTGCGCCAGCAGATTGGAGCTTTGCGATCAGTTGCATCCTGCTCAATGATAAACTCTACCCACAGCCACATGCATGAGGTTAGGAAAAATGAGTGACTGATCTCAACAAGTGCTCCACTCTCTGCCGAGTTGGCTGATCAATGCAGGATAGATACTTCGGGACAAACATTGGCCTAAACAGGAGGCAGAGAAAATGGGCTCCCTAGCTGGAAACTTGTGCACTGACATGGGGTTCAATACAAATGCAATATTCTCACACAGGTTTCAATGTCCAATCTTTACTAGCATCACCCAAATGGCTCATTCTATGGTGTGATTCTACCATTAATTGTAGAGTCCAAACACACCAAATTGTTTTTACAGCGAGTAACTAAAATCTAAATGCCTACTTGATTAACAAGTGTATAGCCTCTGTCCATCCCCATCCAAAACCAAAACGAAATCAGTTCAGTTCTCATTAAGCAAGGAATATCAGTTGTACACAAACTGGTGAACACATTCAGAAATGCAGCACAGTATAGCTGACTCCAAACTCTTCTGGAATAATTTAGTGACATTGAAACTAACTAATGTCATAAAACCCATTCACTCCTTATTCAAATTGATCACTTACTGCATGCCACAGAAATTGTAGGTCAGCCTATTTTGATTTATATGAGTAAAAGAAATCTCAAATTTAACCATGATTCACTTAACAAATTTGCAAATATGCATCAAGATGCTGCAGGACTTGCCTCCCAATACTGCGCGCACCCAAGCACTCCCCCTTCCTTCAACATTAAATGCAGGTGTACACTGCAGTAAATAAGACAGCAACATTCCGTATTGAAGGTTTTATTAAAACTGAGTGACACATACAAGCGTACAGTACAAAAGTCTGGTCCCTCAAAATACTACTCAGTAAAAATACAGATTATTGCAGCAATAACTGCAGAGGTTTAACTGTCTAAATACAGCTTGTTAGTGACTACGCCCATCCTAACCACATTCGTACCACACTTGAAAAGAGCAGGCAAGGAACAGTTTGAAACCCAATTACCTTCATATAGATTTTTCCGATATTTGAGAGGTGGCTTGCTGGAATATAGACCCCTAGAACACCTGGCAACACAGATGAAGGCTTACTCCAAACAGACTTCTATATACTGGCCTGTTCAAGTGGTTTCAGCTTATGTATTTAACAGCAGTGTCAATCTTCATTGGAAATGTAACTGATGTAATACCCAGCAGGTCAGTGACTGACAGAGAAAGCCATTTGCCATTACTTTCATATTTGACCCAATGAAATTTTAGAAGATCTGCCCCCTTCAACTGGTTCATCTCCAGAAGCTATGGTTCAGTGGGAAATGGCAGTTTTCCCCCCAACCATACGGATAGCAACTGTTCACAAGAAAGTCAAGACATTGAATACTACTCCAGCATTCTATGATGGAGAACTGCAATAAAATGGATTCAGCCTGTGCTGGATATCCACATCAGCACTTTCCAGCAGAAATTACCAGGCAGTGATTTGGAGTGGGAACTCAGGCTAATTATTTTCTCAAGTTGAGTACCATGTGAACTTGGGACTTAATTGTTCAGGCATGGTTTAAGTATCATACCATAGGGTACACCAAATTTGGAAGATTTTTAAACAAAAAGACTCTTTAGAGGGGAATGATTTTCACTTTATGGTGGTGCATAAATAACACATTGGTGTGACAGTAGTTCTTGTCGAATGTCATGGTCAGGTGGAACAACTCTACCGCAATCCTACCAGATTATTTGAACAAATCTCTAACTTTACATTTAGAACTACGTTTCTTCAGCAACCTCCTGGCAGCATTCACCCTGCAGAATCTCACTCAGTGAGAGCTTGATCATGAGCGTCAATAGGCTACACAATTGCAAAGAGCATTAGAGTGTCCTCAAAAGGTGGGTAGTGCATGAGTAATTGCTGAAAACTAAATGCTAAAGTGCACACACCCATTCATTTAAACTAGATCAGGATGCGTATTAAAATCCTTGCAATTAATTTCTTTACAATAGGGAGTTGGCGAATCCTGGTTTAGCTAATTTCAGAGAATAGCATCAACTCTTTCCAAGCTGAATGGTAGAATCAAGTTATGATGGGCTCAGGTGAACAGCCTTATCTCACTGTCACAAGGTTAAATTTGACTAATACATGTGGTTCACATGAAAGAGGGATCACACATGAATCAGCATAAGCTGCTACAATGCTGCTGCAAAGACCAAGAATGGTTGTGTGTCAGTTTGTCACCCCTTCACTTTTTGAAACTAATTAACTTTTTAAAATCACTACAAAATATTGACTCCTAAGAAGCTGCACTCTTCCAAGACTTAGTCCAACTGTTGCAGTTTATACAACTATGGACTGGGTTTCAATCACTGCTACGTGGATTTACATACATGTTCACAGAGGTAAGAGGTTACAAAGTAAGGTAAGAAGTTAACTGACCATTTAGTGCCCTGATCAAGACTGAAGTGTGTTTTGAAAAGTTCCCTATTTTCACCAGCTTGCCAGGTATTACTATGACCAATCAGTAGCATTGTACTGAGATCTGTTAAGACTAATGCAAAATACAAGGGTGATGTTTAGGGTCCAGCGCGCACAGTCTTGAAATTAAAGAACTGAATGATACATCAACAAGGAAACATACTATAACTTTATCAATGCATCAGATAGAGCAACAATAGCCAGCTTACCACCTTTAAATTGGAACTCTACATATTTTTCTCATCTAAAGCCAGAGAAAATTATCCCTTCATTTCTGGCCTTGCAACTTCTGATAGGAGTCAGGAGGAATAAAGAATAACACAAAATACATTCGACCCAGTATATAAAGCAGCACTGGAGTGATTTTTTTTTAAAAAAGTCATTCATTAATTTGGGTGTAAAACTCACTTTAAACTCGTAACTTCTCATTTGTTCAAAACTAGCAAGATGAGTTTCAAACCAGAGTATAAGAAACCTTTCAGTCTAAATTAGAATCAGCCTTCAAAACAAACAAGACAGAGGAAGAATGCATTGGAAATAGAAGGATTAATAACTCAATGTAACTTGCAGGCTAGTGATTTTTGGGTTTTCTTTTTAAATGCTGCAACCTAGCATGGCCCCCAACAGTTGGCAAGTGGCATTATTTAGCCCTGACATGAAAGGGTGAAGAAGCGCTGATCCACTTTCATGCAGATATCAATACTGCTGCAAATACACCACTGGCTCACTGATATTAAGGATTGCCAGAAGGAAGCATATGTTGAAGAAGGTAGCTGGAATCACAGTTTGTGGTCAAAATACTTGCCACTTTCAACACAAAGCCACTTTAAAAATAATGTAACAAAGTAAGCAAGTGTAACATCAAATCTGTTGGATCTAGCTTGCTAACGTGTCTCTATTAGTAGTTCTACTAAGTCATTTATATACCATTTTACATAGTTACTGAGGTCACCACGTGTGACTTATACTTCCCCAAATGCCAATAGAAGCTAACTTTATTTTCTAATCCTATGCTGTTTTATAAAGGGAACGTGTCAGTTGGACTAAAAGGTAGCAAAGAACACTTCAGGAGTACAAGGGCTATGCGGTGATTTATTTTGTGCAAGTGATGCATGTAGTTTTACAGTTTGTATACTGTAACGGAAATCTTTGTGCACTCATAAAACTGCGTTCAACCTTGAACCCAGACATCTCGTGTCAACCTGCTGCCACTCATGGGACGAAGCCACACAGGTTGCTTATGTATTACGGATGCCAAGAGCTTGTTCAAGCTCCTGTCTTCTCTGCTGCACCTAAAACAAACAAGAAAGGAGAAAGAAAGTTGCTCATCCATCTTTACTGCAAAAAGTACAACACAAAAGCAAAGGGTCCATTTTCAGAATACCTGATCCAGCGGAAACAGCACGCAATGGCATGCTGTCGCTGTCACAATGCTTTCCTGGACCTACCTGATGAATAAAAAGAGCACTTCAAATCACGTACAGAAGACCCCAACTAGCATAGCTGGACTGAACTGGAAAGTGAAAACATGCAAGACACTAGCATGGTTGAGTAGCCCCAAAGGGCAGGTTCCTCTCTGCTGCGGTCAGGCAGGGAGTCAGAGTGCTCCACAAAGATAATTGGGCATTATCACTGACCCCCAATCAACATACTGTCCTTCGGCCAACAGGCAGAAAATTAACCAGTTTGGGGAAGATGGGCATCACAACCTAAGGGTTAGAGTCAGACCTTTCAGGAGTGAAATTAAAAACTACTCCTGCACACAAAATGGTGCAGAGGTTTGGAACTCTTTTCCACAAATCAAAAGAAGTTATTGGGTCAATTGTATAAATTAGAGATTGATGACATAATTGATTCCTGTTTGTGTGTCTGCGACCTCCTTTGATGTCAGTGGCTGCTTAGTCAGCCTGACCAAGATCACTGAAGTTTTATGCTGGGAATCTCCAGCATCCCCACACAGTGACAGAAGTGAACTTCACATTGAAGATCATTTGAGCTCTCAGCGAGACCAACTTCAAGATGAGCAGCAAATGTCCCTGCTGCACAGCGGGGTGAAAATCCAGCCCATATTTCGAAATTCAAATAGTCCATCCTTTGCCCTTCACTTTGGTATGGCAAGTAGATGTTTACTGAAGAATTGAACAATTTCATAACAATGTACTGGAGGTCATTTAAGAAGCCAACACAATGACAGAGAAAGGGAAACCATTCAACACTTGTTTGTCGAAGGCCTGACAAATGCATCCTTATCAGTAAGCTGCCTCCAACAGATTTGTCCCTTTCACAACAATGTGGTTTAACTTGTATAAAAAAACAACAATGTCATATCACAAGTGTACTCGTTTCCCAAAGCAATCTTGTTTCTGGTCTCTGAGCACAGTTGCCATTTTGTGGACAAGTTTGTGCTCTAAGCATAAAATGATGAGTCTGAGGTAGTGTCAACCTTCCTCTTCCTCAACACCGCATGGGGATTTCAGTTATAAGAGAGATACATCCCACTGACACCAGGTTTAAGGAATAATACAGATTATGCCAACTGAACAGTGCCAAAGTCCCCATTACAAAGTAATTAAAACAAAAATTTCACCCAATGATGGTCAATTCCGATCACATTCTTACCTTAGAATAGAAGTATCTGCAAACAGCTTCTTGAGCCCAGGGCTGGAAGTAGAACTCTGCTCTGCGCTCCTCCTCTGGGTTTCCTACCACATCAGTCATAGACTACAAATACAAAATATCAAACACGTGACTGGAGTAGACAGATGCAATTTAAAAATAAATGGTGTCGAAGGTTCCCAAGATTCTATGCAAGTTACCAGAGGTAGGCCAAGTTCACTCGCTATTGAAACATCAGGGGACAGATGGGCTTTTGGCAATTGCACTTTGCATTTCATTAGCGCACCACAGAAACACAGGATCAGCAATGCAGCTGAACACCACCTTTCTGCCACTTCATGCTGTCGGACAAAGTGCAAATATTGCAATGTAAAGTGGCTGTAAGAAGTGCTCAAATTTGTTTTGGGCAGTAATGCAGAAAGCATTGGGGCATTGCGAGGATAAATACAAGTGAGTTTTTTTCTAAGGTAATGATTAAGTGTCTTATATCTGCGAACAGAGGAACAAAGAAACAGGAGCAGCCAATCAGTCTTTCCAGCTTGCCGCAATATTCAATTTGATCACAATAGTTTTGTGCCATAAAGGTAGATCATTATTGCAACATTGGAAGATTTGAGACTTCATATTCCACAAGTTTTATTTATTTATAAAAATCCATAAAAGCAAAGTGCTTGCTTTTGCTGTTCTTTTCCTGAATGCTGTACTGGCGTATAGATATTCAATTAGATCAATGCTCTTCAAAATAAACGTATTCATGGACGGGAGCTTAGCCTATTAATGGTAAGTGTTTTTTTTAATCAGAGTGACTTACGAAATCATTACGAATGTAGGGGGGAGACCAAATCATGGCAGACTAAAACAATACAGCAGTTTGCTTCCATGTATCAGCCTATAAATGTCTAGATTGTCATTTAAATTTCACAGCTTCCAGAATTCAAGACCCTCAGCCTGCTCACAGCTTGGCAATTGCCAGCGCCCGTTTTACTGCTGGTCATACACTGGCAGTGCAAACTACTGTCGCAATTACTTTGTACTATTAGGAAGGATCTCCTGACGTTCTGTAACATAATGCCTAAAGAAGTGGTTTCATCCTGGGTGAAACTGGCAGCAGCAAATATGAACAGACCTCTGGAGGTCACAACCGCCCCTTGAGCATTACAAAATGCCCCATGTCACTGCATTTCAGTTACAGGGAGGCTGGGACCTCAGTCTTTCACACAGGTCATGAACACACTTCTGATGTCGCTGGCCTGTATGGACCTTCTGGTCCGGCAGAATTGGAAAACATTATCACTCAGTTGCTGTTCCTGCCATGAATGTGGCTTGAAGCATAAAGTTTGGAGCATCCAAGGCATTGTTCTACCATGAGAGGGGGGAAAAAAAGAGAAAGAGCAAGAGAAAAGATAAAGAAAGAAGACCTCCATGAATGTGGGCAATCAGGAGCAACTCTTCATGGTCTGAAACAGAAAGTCAACTGGCTGACTGATACCCAACTAGTATTCAAAATGCCCCAGTTTGATAATAGGCAACAGAAGCTAATGAATCACGTGCACCTCTCATACCCAACAAAACAAGACCAATCCTGGCCACGACAACTGGGCCAAGGTGCCAGGTTTTATTTTTGCTTTGCGCAGTTGAGTTCAAACAGAGGGAAAAGTTTCCATTTCTATCAGAGCAGAATCCATTTGTAAATTTTTAAACCCCAAAAGAAAAACTTGTATTAACAGTAGGGATTCATGTTAGGACTTCTCTTCAGACAAGAACGAAACATTTGGGCACGGGCAGAGTAAACAGAACAGGATTTGATAATTAGTGGAAAGGATGTAAAAAAGGCACAGGGAACAGGGTCGTTGTGTAGAAAATGTAGGTTAATATAGTAATGAAAACTTTTTTAAAAAAGTGTGGTGGTGGGGCGTGGGGAGTCAAAGACAATGGTGGCAGGGCTGTGTGTGGAAGAGGGGAGAGAGAATGGAAAAACACCCTAACTCGTTCAATGGAATTTGGCTATGGGTGCGGATTGATTCAAGTTTAAAATCAAAAGCACTAATGGAATCTTAGAGTTCATTTACATGGCAACTTAAAGGCAAGGTGGTAATGAATCTGCTGCTTAGGCTAAAGTTAGAGTTCTGTGGGCAAATTCATGGAAAGGACGTGAGAACCTTGCAAATGGTGCAACTCAGATTTATGAGGATGCACAGAAATAATTATTGAGAGACTTGAAAAGCTCCACATGTTCACTGAAAAGAGGCAGCCATGGGAGGAGCAAATAGATGTGCTCAAAATGTTAGAAATATTTGAAGAGGTATCCACTGATTAAATTATGGCATAAGTTCAGAACAAGTACAGGTATAAAGAGGGTTAAAATGATCCCTTTTCACGTGCAGGAATATCAGAATGTGGAATATGCTATTACAACTGGGAGCTGTTAAAGCCATGTTGATCACATTACTGAAAATGGGATATAGTCAGAGGAATAGTAGTAAATGCTGCAGGCAGAGCAGGGCAATGACACTGAATAGTTCCAATACAGAGCTTGTGCAGACAGTGGAATAAAATGATCTCCTCATGAGGTGAAATTTCTATACAATTAAGCCTTTTTAGACTTTTGATCATCTCACGGTCATAAACCTAATGCAAAACTCGGAACCATTGAAACAAGTGGTTGTTGCCATCCGAGGCACTCTTATGTAGACAATGACAGAAAAGCTAACCTTGCTGCTCACGGTCTGCTGGAACCCGCAAAAGGTACAAACATTCTGCAGGCAATGACTGGATTTGGATCTAGGGCTGTCATTTGCGTACCCTTACTATACATCACATTCACCAAATTTACAGTCAAACATCTTGCTGCGATATCTATGAAAATCCGTGCTTTCGTATTTATTAGCTGTCAAACTCGCTGTAAAAAATAAATGAAAGTGTGCATTATTTAGCGCCTTTCCTGACCTCACCATGTCCCCAAGTGCTTGCAGCCCAATTAACTACTTTTGAGGTGCAGTCCTGGTTACAATGAGAAGCCAAATGCAGCAGCCAATTTGCGCATTGCAAGAAGCAAAAACAGCCACGAGATAATGACCAAATGATTTTTCTTAAAGCCCTGTTGGCTGAGGGATTAATATCAGCTAGAACACAAGAATGCTACTGCTCATCTTCCCAGCGCTATTGATGGACAAACAATCTATTCACAAAGCCTTTCTTGTCTACAGGATCTGTGCAGCTGGAATTGCATGCCTACTTTCAAATCATACAACTTTTCTGAACTGTGAGTCTCCTACATTCACATCTGTAATGGAAATCACCCACATAAACATACTGCAGTATAATTACATCCACTTGCCAGTGGGAGCATTCCAGGTCTTGGAATAAAGAGGTGAAATGAGAACAAAATATGTCCATTTGGGGGTCTCTAGCACAAATGTGGACATAAGATTTAAAATGGCAAGTTTTACAGGAAGTGCTTACAGACGCAGGTCAGACTAACATTTCTGTTTAACTACCAGCACCAAGAATGTACTTTGAATGCACTAACTGCTGCCTGCTGATATTGACGATTGTTAAGCTCACTATGGTAAAATGGAACAGAGTCCAAGACAGCGTAGTTTGGGAATGGCTCAGAGAAAGGAGAGGCTTGGCAGACTGAATGACATTTTTCTGTCCTAGGCTCTTATTTTGGCAGTAATAAAAACGAGATTCAACATTTAGCAAGAACGTGGCTTTTTGGGTTTAAAATAAAGCCAGTGTTTATTTTAATAGCTCAATCAGGAGAATTAATGCAAAGTACAGCAATTCAAAATAAGACAGCAATGTCATTCTGGTAGGTCAATTATCAATTCAGCTTGTGAGCTGCTCAACAATGTGGTTGAAGTCTTGTTTCCTGAAAGATTACTCAGCCCCAAATACAACAATGCAGATAATACCAGCATGACTCAGCAGAAAGGCAGGTTGTTTGCATAAACCAGTTTATGATGGCCGACTGGACAGGGAGATCAGAAACTCATACTGGGTTGAACCTACAAACAGCAATCTCGGTCCTTTTATCCAGAAAGGCACTCGAACACCAGATTCTTCAATGAAATATAATTCACCCCAGGCATTATGCAAAAAAGGAATACACACTAACCCAGCTATTATGGTGATTTATAAAGATAAAGTGACACGCCAAAGAGAAAAAAGTAACCAGTATGACTGTCACAGGAGCAAACTTAATCATCAATACCTCACATGCGGCTATGGAAGTGGTTCTACATTAGGCTTACTCTCTCTCTCTCGCTGCACTTCAATACTGTGCACACTAATCTATGTTTCCTGCATACTTTGTCAATAAACAACAATGTCTGTTTATAATAATGGAAAATAAAAACCTCAAGCCTGTTATTCAACAATTCACCACAGGCAGTTCAGATTGGAAGTACAGTATTTTGGTTAAATAATCAGATATAAAATTCCCTTCTCCTCAATACATTCCTGTGATAACAAATTAAGGACTTTTGAATAATGTTTCTTATAACTCGGAAGTGAGAGACTTGTGAAATACACATTATTCCAATAAATGCCCATGTTTGACGTAACAGTTTCACTAACTAGTTTTGCTCACAAGTACAGTGCATAGTGTTGCATTGTCAAAAGAACGTATTATCAAAGAGAAGCTATACATGATTTCAGATGGTGAAATACATACCTTCAGGTCACGGCACTGGGACTGCAACCAGTCATTGATGAAGCCCTGTGGATCTCTGGCAAAACTCAACATGAACTCCCTCTGTGTCTTGAGCTGGTTAATGGTCTCTATTGTTTCATGGATCTGTGAAAGTAAAGCAGCGGGGTTACACACCTCAAACTCAGAAAGGAGATTGCAACTGGCTAATGGTCATTCTTGGTGGTAGAGGCTGCAGGAAGATGATGTCACAGGAGCTTTGGCAAGCTGCTGCAGGGTCAGTGGGACACTGCTGCTACTGTACACCAACGATGAAGAGAGTGAATGTTGAAAGTGGTGGATGTGGTGCCAATCAAGCGGGGGCTGCTTTGTCTTGAATGGTGTCAAGCTTCTCAAGTGTTGTTGGAGCTGCACCACCAGGCAAGTGGGGAGTATTCCATCACAGTCCTGACTTGTAGGTGGTAGACAGGCTTTGGGGAGTCAGGTGGTGAGTTACTCACTGCAGAATTCTCAACCTCTGACATGCTCTTCGAGCCATTTATATGGCCAATCCAGTTTAGCTTCTGGTCACTAGCAAACACCAAGTTATTGATGGCAGTGGATTCAGTAAAAGTAATGCCAATGAACGTCAAAAGGAGATAGCTAGATTCTCTTTTGTTGGTGATGGTTATTGTCTAGCGCTTGTGTGACATGAAGGTGACTCGCCATTTATCAGCCTGAATTCTGTCCATATCGTGCTGCATACAGACATACACCATTTCAGGAACGGAGCTGTAGTAAACAGTACTGAATGCTGTTCAAGCATAAAAGAGTGTAAAGAAAGAGGAAGAGACAAGATGGTCCTTGTGGTTGCCTCAGTATTCAATGCAAACATTTCCACTTTCCTGCCCTGGATGATAACAGATTAGTGTAGAATAGATGGGCTTCAAATTAATTTCACAGGTCGGCGCAACATCGAGGGCCAAAGGGCCTGTACTGTGCTGCAATGTTCTATGTTCTATCCCATACCCCTCAATTCGGATACCAAAAATCTGATCATGGCCTTGAATATTTTCAACAATGAAAATATCCACAACCCTCTAAAAATCTGTTTGAGACTTTACATGCACTCAAATAACCATCCAATGACCTCCATCTCTATTGCACCTCAGTTGAAACATTAATAATTGAGACCAAAACTGTGCATATAACCGAATTATGTCTCACCAAAGCCATGTAAACTTTTAGCAAGACTTCCTTATTCTTGTACTACAGTCCCCTTACACTACAGCCCCTTTGCCATTTATCTTCCTCATTGCTTGCTTTTCCTGAATGCTAACTTTGTGCATTTCTTACACCTTAGTCCCTCTGAACATCAAGATTTATGAGCTTCACGCCTTTTAGAAAATAATAACTCATTACTCTCACAACCAAAGCGAGTAAACTCTCACTTTCCTACATTATACTCCATCTGTCATCATCCTGCTCATTCGCGTGACCTGTCTAGCTCTTTGCAGACTACATTTTCCTCACAGCTGACATTGCCAGCAAACTTCCATGAAAACACAGTAAATGTTTCTAAGCTATTAACACAGGTCCCAGCACCAATCCTTGCAGCACTCGACAATTCACAGTCTGCCAACATGAAAGTGACCTATTTATCCCTACTCATTGCTTTCAGCCTGCTAACCAATCCTTACAACCCAACTCCATGAGTTCATGCCCTACCTTTTGTGCCGCACCTTGTTGAATGCCTTTTGCGAATACAAGTAAACTACATTTGTTGGTTTCCCTGTGTCTACCCTACTAGTTTCATTCTCAAAAAAAACTGACATTTGTAAACATATTCTTGCTTCCATAAAACCATGTCGACTTTGTCTGATCATACTACCACCAGCAGACGTCCTTGCTTCTGACCTTACGATGGAGGCAAAGCCATTGATGAAGCAGTTGAAGAGGAGTGTCTAGGCCATTACCTGAAGAGATTCTCCTCATGCTTGAGCAAGGAGCCTCAGGTTCAAGTCTCACCTGCTCCAGAGGCACATATTCACATTGCTGAACAGACTGATGAGAAAATATCTACCTGAAGGAAGTGCTGCAGCAAAGTCCTGGGGCTGAGATTAGATTAGATTAGATTACCTACAGTGTGGAAACAAGCCCTTTGGCCAACAAGTCCACACCGACCTCCGAACAGCAGCCCACCCAGACCCATTCCCCTACATTTACCTCTGCACCTAACACTACGGGCAATTTAGCATGACCAACTCACCTAACCTGCACATCTTTGGACTGTGGGAGGAAACCGGAGGAAACCCATGCAGACACGGGGAGAATGTGCAAATTCCACACAGACAGTTGGCCGAGGTGGGAATTGAACCCGGGTCTCTGGCGCTGAGAGGCAGCAGTACTAGCCGCTGAGCCACCGTGCTGCCCACGATGATTGGCCTCTGACAATCACAACCATCTTCCTCTGTGCTGGGAATGACTCCAATCAGGGGAAAGTTTGCCCCCAATTCCCACTGACTTTATAATGCTGCTAAATTTGTCAACTATTTGAGCAATGGACTAAGGCGCCCTAAACCTGAGAGAAAAAAAAAATCACTGAACGGCTTTTTAAAAAAGCTTAGTGCATTGACAGTAAAATCTATTGTGCACACCAACCTGAGAATAAAAATTCCTTTGAATCACTAGCTTTGCGTTGTCTAACTAGTTACAATCTCTGGTCCTTTCATCATTTAAGACTGCAATAAAAGGTTATCTGACCAGAGGGAGACGCAGTAAAGAGTCTTCACTCTTGGTTTCGGTCAGGCATCAATACCCAGTGTGAAGTCAAAGACCGGAACTACAGAAGTTAGAATGTTCCAAGCTAACCTTATTATCGAGAGCAGCAATTTCCTGCTGGCTAGCAGTAGAAAGGAGAAATGAATTCATCTGAGTCTTTAGCGTGTCGTCCACTTCAACATCAATGTCATAACATGCAGTCTTCTTCTGATCATTTGGGTCCACACTGAAACATTAACAGGAATTGGTATGATATTGTAGAATACAATGGCATGCATTAAAGCTGCAGTGATATTAGTTCGCCGATGCATTCGTTTGGCTCGAATACAGATATTTGCTAAATACAAGCAGGTCACAATGTTGACAATGTGTTATGCAGTTATAGACTACATATCTGCAAAAAGGTTCCTGCTTTTGAACTTGTGCTTCCGACAATGTCAATATCTCACTGTCAGACTGCATCAGAGAAAGCTAAAACAGTCCAAGGTTAACACCTTGTAAAGCCTCGAACCAGTTAAAATACACTGCAAGTCAACCTGTTCAGTGAAATGAAAACCCAAAGGAATAACACTCAAATAAATTAGTAGAGTCATAGAGATCTACAGTATAGAAAAAGGCCTTTTGGCCCATTGTGCCCATGCCAGGCCAAAGCAACCACCTAATAATTCTAATCATATTTGCCAGCACTTGGTCCATAGTCTTGTATGCCTTGGCATTGCAAGTGTATCTGTAAATACTTAAATGCTGTGAGGGGTTCTGCCTCTACAACCCTTAAAGGCAGTGAGTTCCACATTCCCATCACCCTCTGGATAAAAAGGTTTTTCCTCAAATCTCCCTCTACCCTTTCGCCTGTTGCCTTAAATCAAAGCCCCCGGTCATTGATTCCTCCATTACGGGAAACCGTTTTTTCTTGTCTACCCTATCTATGCCCCTCATCATTTTATACATCTCAATCTGTGTCCTCTCAACCTCCACTGCTTTCAGGAAAACAACCCCAGTCTGCCCAAACTCTCTTCATAACTGAAATGCTCCAGCCTAGGCAACATCCTGATAAATCTCATCTGCACCCTCTCCAACACCATCACATCCCTCCTATAATGTGGATTCCAGAACTGCACACTTCAGAACTTAGCCGTGGCCTAACCAATGTTTTATACAGTTCCAGCATAGCCTCCCTGCTCTTAAACTCTATACTTTGACTAATAAAGGCAAGTATACCATTAGCCTTCTTAACCATTTTATCCACCTGTCCTAATACTTTAAGGAACCGGTATAGATGCACACCAAGGTCCCCCTGATCCTCAGTGCTTCTTCGGGTCTGACTGTTCATCATCTATTCCCGTACCTTATTTATCCTGCCCAAGTGCATCACCTCATATTTATTCAGCATAGTGTGCGCTTTGAGAAATGTGTCAAGAATTGTCAGAACTTATTATTCAGAAGCTTTGTAACAAATGGACCAAGTTCAAATGCTGTACCTGATAATATGGTTGATGATGATGGGCTCAGGTGGCATCAACAGAGCATGTAGTCTCTGAGGGATTTCTGAGAACTTCATTCGCTGGCATTCAAAGATCTACAAAAAGAGAGAAAGCATATTCAATAAAATCAGGGTCCAGCTGTCATTTAAAAATAAGACCCACATATACCATCGGCTGGCAGGCTCAGTTGGTAACGCATTCATCTCTGAATCACAAGGTTCCAAGTTTAAGCTCCACTTCAGGGCTTAAGCATAAAACAAAAAGCAAGGCTGGCACTCCAGTGCAATTCTGAGGGGATGCTGCACGGTCCGAAGTGTCATCTTTCAGGCATGTCAAACTGAGGCAGTCCTTTGTCTGCTAGAAGATCCTGCGGAACTATTTCAAAGAAGAGGAGAATTACCCCCAGCGTCCTAGCCAATATTCGTTCCTAAATCTACAAGATGATTATCTAGTCTTTATTACGTTGCGTCACCATGCTAGGTAACATCAGTGAGCCTCCGTGAAGCACTGGTGTTCTGTCCTGCTTTCTATTTGTGTGTCTTGGTCTGTTGTGGTGGGTGATATCACTTCCAGTTCTTTTTTCTGAGAGGTTGGTAAATGGAGTCCAAATTGATGTATTTATTGATGGAGTTCCATTTTGAGTGCCAGGCCTTTAGGAATTCCCGTGCATGTCTTTGTTTAGACTGTCCAGAGTGGGAGGTATTATCCCAGTCGAACTGGTGTCCCCTCTTTGCCTGTATGTAGGGATACTAGTGATAGTGGGTCATATCTTTTGGTGGCTAGTTTGTGGTCATGTATCCTGGTGGCTAGTTTCCTGCCAGACTCTGTCCGATGTAATGTTTGTTGCAGTCCTTGCAGGGTATTTTGTACATGACATTCATTCTGCTGTTGGTTAGTACAGGGTCCTTTAGATTCCTCTGGAGCTGTTTCGGTGTGTGGGCTACCATGATGCCTAGGGGCTGGAGTAGTTCGGTCACCATCTCTGACATGTCTTTAACGTATGGCAGGGTGGCTAGAGTCTCTGGGCGCGTTGTGTCGTCTTGTTTAGGTTTGTTATGTAAGAATCAGTGGACTGCGCTTATCGGGTACTCGTTGTTCTTGAATAAGTTGCAGAGGGGTTTTTCTTTGGCATTTCATAGCTCCTGGGTGCTGCAGTGTGTTGTGGCTCATTTAAATAATGTCCTGATGCAGCTCAGTTTCTGGGTGTTGGAATGATTGCTCCTGTAGTTGAGTATCTGGTCAGTGTGTGTCACTTTCTTGTAGATGTGCGTCTGCAGCGCTCTGTTGGCTTTTCATTCTACTATGGTATCTCGGAAGGGGAGTCTGTTGTTGTTCTCTTCCTCTTTGGTGAAGAATGTTGTTTATGTGTTTATGAGTTTCTTCTAATTTGTTGCGTTTCGTGATGACAAAGGTGTCATCCATATAGCGGACCCAAAGCGTGGGAAGGGCTGTTCGATGCATCCTCTGCATAACTGCTTCTGCTAAGAAGTGGGGAGTGGTCAGAGTACCTGTAAGCATTACCAACTGCCCTGTATAAAGGGGATGGGTTTCCTTTGTTCGGGGGCCTCTTTGACTCGACTTTGCATGCCTGCGAAGAGGGTCAAAGGGGGTCACCTAGCTTGTACAGGCTTTAATAAACTTTACCTGTTTGCAGAAGGGGTGTGTGAATTGCATCTTGTGCGTGAAACCTCAGGAAAAAGAACCTAACACCTGGGCATTGCAAACATCATGGCCATGGAAATTTCGCACCTGGCATCATTGCTGGAAGGACTGGCCATCCTCCCAGCAGACTGATTGGAGTGATATGTGGGCACATTGGCGGAAACTTGGTGCTTATAATCTAGGTAGATTACTATCTTAGCCATAGTTTAGGTGTCGAGAGCACACAAAGTTGCTTGCCTTTAGAATTAAGTATTACTGCCTGATTGTTTTCCCATATTCATACTAAGACATGAGGGGAAAATGTTTCAACTATATGCAACAATGTTTTGACAGATTCTTAATTCATGATTCCTGTTGGTCCCACTGTTCCACCAACAAAAATCTTGCGCTGGTCGAATCTCAAAAAATAGTAATTCAGCCACTTAGCCCTTTACAAAATCTAGGTGGACATAGTCTCAACGTCTATCGCCATTATGACACGTCACTAAAGTACTAGTGACAACATGGCTACACAGTCAACCTAATGGATGTGTCTTCAACTGATTTGGGCACTGGTATGTTCAACATGGAAAGACCTTAGAAAGTACCGTATTAAAATACAGAACCACTTGAAATAGAATAGTCCAGGTTTTTGAAAAATCTTTGGATTTTGTTTTTCAGTTCATATGTCAGAATGTAATATAGGCATTGTGGAATCTCAGAATTGCTACAGGACAGTAGAGCTCATTTGTGCACACACCAGCTCTCCAAATGAGAATGCAACTTCTAATCTGCAGCCCTACATTCATCTAAAATATCCAAGCTCCTCTCATTTCAGCCTCAGGAGCTTCTCCCATTTTAAATGCTCCACGATTTGTGGCGGTGCCTTCAGCTGTTTCGGCCCGGAGCTTCAGAACTCACATCTAAACTTTGCCAGCTCAGTTTCCTTTTTTAAGAGGCCTTTGAAAGCCATCAAGCTTTTGGTCATCAGTCTGAACGTCAATTTTTGCTCTACAACATTGCCGTGAAGCACCGAGGAAGGTTTCACTCAGGTAAGACGCTGCGGAAATTCAAACTGCTGCCATTATCACCGACCCTGGTTATTCTGCACATTGATTCTTGTGGTTTTCTGATATTAATGCAAACAAATAACAAATATACACATCAGTTATATAAGCAAGAAAATACTTCAGGGTGGTTTATAAACTGGAGTGCCCAGGTATTTTATTCCAAATGAGCAACTTCTCTCGATACATCTAAAAGTAATGGTCATATTTGGAACTACCTGTGGTTGAGTACCTTCAAGGGGATTTGTGCATTGATTTGAAGAGGCTCAGCCTCACATTACAATGAGAGAGTGGTATACTCATCGGAGAATAGATCTCTTCCTTAAAGTAGCATTATAGGTATTTAAACTGTCGCCATTTTAGATCTAGACAACTTCAGTAAATAAACCACTGAAGAGGTGGCTGTAGGACAATGCACATGCAACAAGCTGCTCTGAAAACCCAGATCCACACTTTGACAGATGTGAAAAAATTTCACCACAGCAACTGTTACAATCCATAACACTCAAAAGAAATTCTCATATTCCAAATCAAATTACTCACTTCATTCTTAAAAAAATGCCAATTTGCCCCATCTCCTAACTTTAACGGATACGTTCTTAAAAAACAAATCCCAGGATCCTTGCCAAAAACTAATTGTTTGGGCCAATCTTTACCTGTGGACCGTGTTTCATTAAAAAGTCAATCATTAGCTTTTGAGGTACATTGTTTAAAGATAACAGAGTAGCAAACAAGGGCAAAAATATTACCCCATCCACTTTCAAGTGGCAGAGATAAATATCCACAAGCTGTAATGATTAGAGGTTACAATCGTCCTGATGTTGCAGTGTAGAAAAGCCTGTATTAAAATCAATTTTACATGGCAGCATTTCATTCAGCAGATAACCTGGTTGAAGCATAGTGTGTTAATCTACTATAACATCCAATCTCTGCATCTTCTCCTTCAAACATCACCTGAATTCCAGTACAGTTGTGCACGAGAAGAATAGAATCTTACATCTCAATGAATGCTCAACAGCAATTCTAAAGGAAATAATTCAAATCCAGTTGGTGAAAACAAACCACTTTTAAATGACCCACTTCCTTCCCACCTTAAGTTTGATGCCTGCACGAACCTGAGCATGGAGATAAAACTCAATTTTGATCAATGTAAAGTCGCGCAAGACATGGGAGTTAAACAGAGTTACATTTGGCCTTTGCAATGGGATAACTAACAAAGTTATATTTTTACTCCATTTTTTTTTCAAAAGACAATGCATAACTGCAGGCATGTCCAAGTTGTAGCCAGTGGATTAAGAGAACCCCCAACGTTGAACAATCCAACCTGCAAAAAGCCTACAGTATAGCTTCATTTGTGTCTATATTTTAGATTTGCTAGTTTATCTTGCTTCATACTTGTGAAACTGGAGCTTTGCACTATTGGGGGATGAACCCAACGCCTACTGCTCAGAGTACGAAGATACATAGGAATATACAGGGGCAGCACAGTGGGCTCAACAGTTAGCATTGCTGCCTCACAGCATGAGGGACCCAGGTTTGATTCCGGCCTTGGGTGATTGTCTGTGTGGAAGTTGAACATTCTCCCAGTGTCTGCGTGGGTTTCTTCCCACAATCCAAAGATGTGCAGGTGAGAGTCGACTGGCCATGCTAAATTGCCCCATAGTGTTCAGGGAAGTGTGGGTTAGGTTCATTAGTCAGGGGTAAATATAGGATAATAGGATAGGGGAATGGGTCTGGGTGGTTTACTCTTCGGAGGGTCGGTGTGGACTTGTTGGGCCTGTTTCCATACTGTAGGGATTCTATGATAATAGCACACACCAAGTAGCCCACAAAGAGACAAAAACTCTAGACATGTCTGCATTAGCAAATAAAGCTAAAGTGGAGATTGTGTGGGTTAAAAAGCACACATCCAACCTGGTTTTTCAATTGCATGAACGTATAGATACAAAGCACAATGATATTTACCTGCTGGAGGTATTTGTCACAGTTGATGAACTCCCGCTCATGGGAGTCCTGCAGCTTGTGTGTTTTAATGTACTGCCAGAGAGCCTGGATGATGACAGGCCGGGTCTGAGTGTGGATGCCCAGCAGACGTGCCAGTCGCGGATCCAATTTAAACTGGGGTGGCTGCAAGGAAAATACAAACGTATTGGTACACGGACCCAGCAAGGCCACCAACTAAACATTCACCAGGTACTTGATCTAGCCGATGGCACTTTTGTGTCTCAGGCTGTTAAGTTTGCTCGCTGAGCTGGAAGGTTTGCTCTCAGATGTTTCAACACCATGCTAGGTAACATCATCACTGAGCCTCCGTTGAAGCACTGGTGTTCTGTCCCACTTTCTATTGGAGTGTCTTGGCCTGTTGTGGTGGGTAATATCACTTCTGGTTCGTTTTCTGAGCAGTTGGTAAATGGGGTCCAAATTGATGTGCTCGTTGATAGCAATCAAACTGGAACTCCATCAAACATCACATCGATTTGGACCCCATTTACCAACCCCTCAGAAAAATGAACCGCAAGTGATATTACCCACCACAACAGGCCAAGACACTCCAATAGAAAGTGGGACAGAACACCAGTGCTCACTGACGATGCTACCTAGCATAGTGAACAAACCTTCCATCTTAGTGAGCAAACTTACAACCTGAACTACAAACCTTCACAAAAATCGCAAACGTTTGTGTCTGCGTGCAGGAGAATGTTTGCCGCCACCCTGAGGCTGCACAGAGCTCTGCAGAACTAGTTTTTACATCGCCCAAGTTGAAAATTCAAAAGCAAACAAACATGGACGTAACAGTACCACAACTGAGTAAAGGTAACTATCAAGACGTGAGGGAGGAGCTGGCCAGAGTTGATTGGAAGGAGAGCCTAGCAAGGAGGATGGTGGAGCAAAAATGGCAGGAGTTTGAGGGTAATGTGGGAGACCCAGCACAAATCGATCCCAAGGAAGTAGAAGCATACTAAGGAGAGGAGGCGGCAACCATGGCTGACAAGAGAAATCAGGGAGAGCATAGAAACAGAAGAACAAGCACACAATGTGGTGAAGAATAGTGAGAAGCCAGAGGATTGAGAAGCATTTAAAAACCAGAGGATAACTAGAACAGCAATAAGGGGGGGAATGGGGCAGAAGATGAAATATAAGAGTGAGCTCGCTAGTAATATAAAAGATTGCAAGAATTCTTCTACGTATCTAAAATGTAAGAGAGATGCAAGACTGGACATTGCTGGAAAATGAGGTGCAGAAGTAGCAATGGGGAACAAAGAAACTGCAGAGGAACTGAATAGGGACTTTGCATCTGTTTTCACAGTGGAAGTCATCAGCAACATACCACAACTTCAAGATAGGTGCAAAGGTGAGTGCAGTGGCCATCACTAAGGTGAAGCTGAAAAGTCAAAAGGCAGATAAATCACCAGGACCAGATCACCTATACTCCAGAGTTCTGAAGGAGATAGCTAAAGAGATCGTAGAGGTATTGGTGACGATTCTTCAGGAATCACTGGAGTCAGGAAGAGTACCTGAGGTCTGGAAAATGGCTCATATAACATCCCAGGTTAAGAAGACAAGAAGACAGAAGACAGGAAACTTGAATTTGAATCATTTATTGTTACGTGTATTTAACATAAAATAGTGAGAAGTTTCAAACTATAGGCCAGTTAGCCGGAGTTGGCAAGATTTGAGAGTCCATTATTAAGGATGCAGAGTACTTGGAAATGCATGGTAAAATTGACAAATCTGTTAGAATTCTTTGAGAAGCGGGACAAGGAGAGCCAGTGGATGTGATCTTTTTGGATTTCCAGAAGACTTTTGATAAGCTGCTGCACAGGAGGCCGCTAACTAAGCTAAGAACCCATGGTGTTAAAGATTCTGGAATGAACAGAAGATTGGCTGACTGGCAGAGAGTAGGGATATAGGGGCCTTTTTCAAGATGGCAGCCAGTGACTAGCGGAATTCCACAGGGGTCTGTGGTGGTACAACTATTCATGTTTTACATCAGCCTGGACGATAGAACTCAGGACATTGTTGCTAGGTTTGCAGATGACTCAAAGATAGGTTGAGGAACAGGTAAGGTGGAGGAAGTGTGTAGGTTGCAGAAGGACTTGGGCATGGTAGGCAAATGGGCAGAGAAGTAGCAGATGGAATACAATGTGGGAAAGTGAGAGAATATGCACTTTAGTAGTAAAAGAAAGAGACATAAACTATTTTTTTTACACGGGGAAAGGCTTTGGAAACATGAAGCACAAAAGGACTCGGGAGTCCTAGCTCAGGATTCCCTGAAGGTTAGCATGCAGGTTCAGTTGGCAGTTAGGAAGGCAAATGCAATGTCAGCATTCATTTCAGGAGGGCTAGAATACAAGAGCAGAGATGTACTGCTGAGGCAGGACAAGGTTCCAGTCAGACTGCATTTGGAATACTGTGAGCAGTTTTGGGCCCTATATGTAAGGATGGATGCACTGGCCTTGGAGGAGCTCCAGGGTTGGTGTACGAGAATGATCTTGGGGGTTAAGAGCTTGTCACATGAGGAGCAGTTGAGGACTCTGGGTCGGTACTCAATGGAGTGAGGGGTGGGATCTCACAGAAACTTATAGAATACAGAGAGGTCTGGTTAGTGGATATGGAGATGATGCTTCCACGAGTAGGAGAGACTAGGACCCGAGGGCACAGCCTCACACAGTGAAGGGACGACCCTTTAGAACTGGGATGAGGAGGAATTTCTCCAGGCAGAGGAGTGAATGTGTGGAACGTGTTGCCACAGTGGGATATGGAGGCCAAGCCATTGAGTGTATTTAAGACAGAGATAGATAGGCTCTTGACTGCTAAGGGGATTGAGGGTTATGGGGAGAGGGCAGGAGAAAGGGGTTGAGAAACGTATCAGCCATGATTGAATGGTGAAGCAGACCCGTTGGGCTGAACAACTCAAATCTGCCCCCATGTCTTATGATCCAACATTTGCGGTTTTTGTTTTAACAGATACCCAGCATCTGCAGTATTTTGTTTTTGATGCCAGAATTTAAGCCCAATCACTCACTTAAACAAGGGGCAGGAATTAATGTAGGATTAATTCCATTCCTCTTGACTGCTTACTGCAAGCTGCTCCTCTCAGCAAAGGGAAGGATGCAGAAAGTCTGCAAGCAGAATTTATGTGCCACTTGCTGATTAACCTGCTTGCTTCTCTCTGCAATAACACTTGACTGATTCCTGTCGTTTATTTAGCTTTAGGAAAAACGCAGATTCTCCTGCTCCTTGGATGCTGCCTGACCTGCTGCGCTTTTCCAGCAATACATTTTCAGCTTTATTTAGCTTTCTCAACTTTAAATGATTGGCTGAGAGAAAGGAGCAGTGATAATGAGCAAGAGAACAGAATTGTGAATTGTGCCCATATGTCAAGGAGGCACATTTGAAAAAAAAAGTGTTGATTGTCAACTCAGTCCAATGATAGGAGAAAGTGAGGACTGCAGATGCTGGAGATCAGAGTTGCGAGTGCGGTGCTGGAAAAGCGCAGCAGGTCAGGCAGCATCTGAGGAGCAGAAGTGGTGTTTCGGGCATGAGCCCTTAATCGGAAATCACGCTCTTGCCTGAAATGTCGACTCTCCTGCTCCTTGGATGCTGCCTGACCTGCTGTGCTTTTCCAGCACCCCACTCTTGACTCAGTCCAATGATAGACACCCCAAAGTATCCAGGGATTTAGGGTGGTTGAACATTTAGAAGGGGGCAAGATTACATGTTAGTCTGCTGCTCCCTGACAACTCCCACCACAATCAACTAATTGGACCTTTTTGTATGAAGGTGCTTGTTTTTGCCAAAACTGATTGGCCATTTGTTCACAATTATTTGACTGCAAACTCCATTCGGGAGAGGAAGAATCCTGCTTTCACCTGATATCTACACCATTCTCAGGAAGCGTCACCGAAGAGCCATGCAGAGAGCTGCAGCTATTGCTACTGTTTCTCTTGCATGGGAGACGGGCAACCCTCCTGCCACCTCAGCCAAAATCCACAAAACCCAGTACAGACCAGGGCTCAAACCAAGATATTTTATACTCCACATGCATCAGCTCCTCAATGTTTTTAACCAACAGAGCCATTGGGTAGCTCAAATGATAATTTTGTTAAAATATTTTGTACACTTTACTAGCTCGAGCTATGTAATTCCATTATAGAATGTACAGCACTGAAACAGACCCTTCGGTTGAAATCATCCATGCTGACTAGATATCCTAACCTAATCAAGTCCCATTTCCCAGCACTTGGCCCATATCCCTCTAAACCCTTCCTATTCATATACCCATCAGGACCCTTTTAAATGTTGTAATTGTATCAGCCTCCACTACTTCCTCTGGCAGCTCATTCCATACATGCACCACCATCCTGCGTGAAAAAGTTGCCCCTTGGGTCTCTTTTATATCCTTCCCCTCTCCACCCTAAAGCTATGCCCTCTAGTTCTGGACTCCCCCACCCCAGGGCAAAGACCTTGTCTGGTTACCCTATCCATGCCCCTCATGATTTTATAAACCTCTTTTAGGTCACCCGTCAGCCTCTGATGCTCCAGGGAAAACAGTCGCAGCCTGTTCAGCCTCTATCTATAACTCAAACCCTTCAACCCTGGCAACATCCTTGTAAATCTTTTCTGAAGCCTTTCAAGTTTTATAGATTACTTGTAAATTTATTACGGTCTAGAACTAATAAATGCTTTTTAATTCATCACAATCTCAAAATGAATTTGCTTACCTGGTAATCTAGCATCAGTAACACAGTGCAGCGCACATTCACATCTCCTGGTCTTTTCACCTGGAAGCCATCAGTCTCTTGGGTTGTGGCCGTCCTGTGCCACTGAATGGAGTTAATGAAAAACAGTTACCACTTTGTATAACTAAGAGAGACACATTCCTTCAGCCACTGTATCGACAGGATTCTTCAGAGCTCTATCAGGCATGCATCATGCTGCTATTCAGGGCACTGTCACTACATAACATCCTACACAAAGACATACACGAGAATTCCTAGAAGCATGGCATTCCAACCGGAACTCTATCAACAAACACATCGAGTTAGACCCCATCTACCACCCCCTGAGAAAAAGAACAGGAAGTGATTTCACCACAGGAAATGACATTACCAACCCAAAGAGACCCAAACATATAAATAGAAAGCAGGGATATTCAGCAGTGCTTCGCCTGAGGCCCACCGAAGATGTTACCCTGTATGGTGATAAAACATCTGGAAATGAAACTTGCAGCTCAGCGAGCAAATCTACATCCAAAACCTTAACCTGAGCTACAAACCTCAAAACTCGCTACATAATATCCTGTCTAACTAAGAATATGCTCCACTACTAGTTTGCTTGCAGTGTTTGTGCAATTAGTTCCCCCTCTAATGACTCAAGGACCTTTCACTCCCTGAGCAATATTTAGTCCCACTGCTAACCCAGAGGGGAAGACAATTGTGGGTACACCAGCCAACCAGAAAGCCTTTACTGGCATCCAACAGGCCTTTATGCAGCATCTCTCGCATGTAAAGGAACAAGTTACAGGATCCACACAAGCCCTTGCCATGACATATGTTATAGGGACACATGAGGAAAGAAGAGATTCAAACTGATGTGACCACTAGGAAGTTGCTATTTTACTGCAGATAGAAAACACTTCAAATTTCAGCATGAAGGAGGAAGTAAGATGTCATGCAGCTACATTTAATGGTTCGGGTGCATGGTGCGCCATTCTGCTTACCTCAACCAGGTGGTTGTCAGGTCCATAGAGATCTTTATCTAGTTCAATCACAAGGGATTTGAAGAATGAGGAAAACTTCCGCTTCTGTTTAGTAGCATCATATTTTGATACAGCTGACTACAAAGGCAAAAAAAAAATCCATCAACAGTTCAATACAGAACAGATGATTAAGGGAAATTGAAAATATCAACACTCTTGCAGAGCTGCGCAATTTTTTGAACACAACCCTTCAATCTCTCCTCCACAACAGCTCTCTTACTGTCTGCCACATGCCCCTTGTAGTCGCATATAAAGAGAGATAATCGCAATTCAATTGACACTTAACCCTCTACCTTCCTCCTCCCCACTCCCCCACTGTGCCCGGATTCTGTGTAGGGGCTTTGCACAACAGGTCAAGTTGCAATCAAAGTTCAACAGAACCAGGGCCCAAAACTTCAAGCAGTTCAAAGCAAACTCTTGGCAACAGCAGTAAAAGCAATAGTGAGCTTGGCTAGGATATCAGGGAGAAATTATGGAAAGGCTTAACATCAAAGCATCTCTGGTAAAAAGAGGGCGAAAGGTAAATCTAAAACCTTACATCCTCGAGAAGCCTGCCTTCCACCCGAAGCTCCCAGGATGCCACAGTTCCTTCGCCATCTTCTGCATCTGGTTTGGCAGGGTTGAATGTATTGGAAATAAATATACGAAGCTTTCGCTTTTGCTGGAAAGAAATAAGAGGAGTTTCAGGAATCAAGTTTTTTTTTTCTCCTCCGTTACACAGAAATATCACTGTATAGAAGGTGCTCTAAATCAGGTGACTGAGGAATCCAACCAGATAGTTTAATTTTGCCTTGTGAAGAATGCATCTTCTTGGAGCATCTGCATTGCTTTCAAACATAGTGCATTTGAATTACTCTTTTGTCTGGTGAAGTTTTGAATTCCTGCCCTTGAGAGGGAACAATTCCATTGATGTCGGCAATTGTACTACACCTCACGCAAGCGTTTATTCTCAAGAAGCAAGTCTGGGTGGCAAGTGTTGGTGTCATGCTAAACTGCCAAAATGTCCCAAGCCTCGCCACAGTTAACATTCCAGCATGCATCATATCAGCCGTTTCATTTCTTTTTGCCTCTTTTGAATCGCACAGAAATCAATTTGAACTCTGGAGATCAGTTAACATAGACATAGGCCATTCTGTCCCTACCTCGAGGCCCCTGCTGAAAAAAAAATCTTGGAATGCTTTTAAAAATTGTTATGCCAGCCTTAAGAGCTTTTTGCAGTCATAATGTTCCACACTTATGATCTAGAGCCTTGTTGGGCTGCAATGATCTAGCATCAGACTCTCCAACACATTCATTCACAAGTCAGAGGAACAGTTAATATTCCACGTATGTCAGAGTTGTGGGTATGTCCACCAAACTGGGAAGTTGACTTGCAGACATTTTGTTCCCAGTCTTCAGTGCTTTGGAGCCTCCTGTGAAGTGCTGCTGTATTGTCTTTTCTGGAGTTTATTTGGTTCCATTTCTGCTGCTTCCGGTTGTTCACTGTCGTGACCGGTATATTGGGTCTAGGTCTATGTGCTTGTTGTGCGTGGGTGAGTGCCATGCCTCTGGAAATTCTCTGGCTGTCCTCTGTTTAGCTTGTCCTACGATCGTTGTGTCGAATTTGTGGTCCTTGTCATCTGTGTGCATGGCTACTAGGGACAGCTGGTTGTGGTGTTTGTTCATGGATGCGGTTTGCTAGTTGTCTGCCTGTTTGTCCTTTATAGTGCTACAGTGAGCACAGCGTGAAAACCTCTGCTATTAATTTGGGCGGCACGGTGGTACAGTGGTTAGCACTGCTGCCTCACAGCACCAGAGACCCAGGTTCAATTCCCGCCTCGGGCAACTGTCTGTGTGGAGTTTGCACATTCTCCCCGTGTCTGCGTGGGTTTCCTCCGGGTGCTCCGGTTTCCTCCCACAGTCCAAAAATGTGCAGGTTAGGGTGAATTGGCCATGCTAAATTGCCCATAGTGTTAGGTAAAGGGGTAAATGTAGGGGAATGGATTTGAGTGGGTTGCTCTTAGAAGGGTCAGTGTGGTCTTATTGGGCCGAAGGGCCTGTTTCCACATTAACTAATCTAATCTAATTTTCTATTTTGACTTTTAGGAGGAGATGAAATTTATCAATCGTCCACTTCAAGCTGTCCTATCTGGTGAAGATGGATAAAGTACTGCAGAATTTACATCTAGGGCATGAATCTAGTGGTCCGCTAATGTAGCTTGATCAATTTGTGACTGGCATGCAAATGTTGCCCCAATGTCAAGCAACAAAGTCAAGGAACTGTGGCAGAACGGACCTTTGAAGGACAGAGACGCTGGCAAAGTCAGCATTTGCTACTGATCCCCAAGTGCCCTTGGACTGAGCGGTTTGGTTAACAATTTCAGAGGGCAGATAAGAGTCAAGCACGTTGCTGTGGGTCTGGAGTCACATGGAGATTAGACCAGGCAAAGATGCCAGATTTTCTTTCCTAAAGGACATTAACAAAGAGCCTGTTTTTAAACAAAAATTCCCAATAGTTCCATGGGCACCAAAAATCAGAAACTTTTCAATCCAGATCTTAAAAGCTTTAATGCAAATCTCACGCGCTACCATGGTGGGATTTGAACCCAGCTCCCCATGGCTTTGGCCTGGACCACTGGGTTACAAGCCCAGTGGGATTGCCACTGCACCACTATGTTTTATAGAAAGATAGCATATCCATGTTTCATTCCACCTTCCATTGCTTGGCCTGGAGCTGTGGAAGCTTTAGCACTTCAAATGTGTCGTTTTAACGGGATGGGAGCTTCTGCCTCTCACACACTTTTAAGCATGAGTCTAAGACCTCTATCAAGCTCTGGTTAAAATATTACTCAACCCCCTTCTAAAGCATATACAAATTACCTTCCATCTAATATCACAATGTTGCTCAGCACCCCCCACCCCCCCGCCGAAAGGCAAAAAAGACACTTGGCGCGCATTCTATTTCGGCCCCTCAGCTAAATTTCCACAAAGCCTCACTTTATTTCAAGGAAATAAATTTTCTCATTGCTAAATGTCACAGATTCTGGGAACATCCTCCTAAACCTCCTCTGTACCCTCTCTAGTGAGGATTCATCCTTCATGTAATGCATCAACCAGGTCTGTGCATAATTCTCAGCTGGCGATCGACCATAACCCCGTGCTCATTCTCTTGGCCTCAGTATCCGACATGTCTTCTTGACAACATTAGTGACCTGCCCTACCACCCTCACTCTGAAGAGTTTCAAGATCTCTCATTCCATTCGCAAACGGTTTAGCACTTCTCGACATTTGTTTGGAGGTGTTAGCCTGATTTCTGAAAGGTCAGGTTTTAGTGGGGCAAAGTACAGATAGATAACAAAAACAGAAGTAGTCCAACATGTTTTACCTTTATCGGTCTTTTCAGTGCTTCCTGGATGTCCAGGCGCTTCCTCATTATAGTCTGGTCCAACTTCCTCTCAAACGCCAGCAAATCCATGTAGGCTTGAGACTCTGGCACAAGTTCCCGAATCTATAACGAAATGCATATCGTACCACAATACTCATCACGATGATCACCAAAACTGCTGCTTTTAAAGGCACAAACATCCTTGTTGACAATGCCTTTCACATGCCTGCAGCTTTTGACATGGTCGACCACATGCACCTCTTGCCTAGTATCACTCTTATCTGCTCGGGTGTAGTCACAGAATCTCCTGCAGTGAGGAAAAGGACCCTGCTGATACACAGCTCTACCCACCCACTGCCCATTGTTGCTCTGCGTACAAACTGCTTGCCCAACATCCAGTTTTTCATGAATCACAATCTCCTCCAGTTAAATAGGTGGACTGATCAAAGGGTTGCCTTCATCAGCTGTGGAAAGCTCTATACCAGAGTGGCCGATTCCATTCCGTTCTCCTCAGCATCTGTTGCAAGCCGAACTGGAATGCTCTGATTCGGATTTGAACCCAGATTCCAGTGGGTGCAGGTGCCTGGGCACATCAATCCTGAACCAAAAGGTTGTGTTGCCCTAGGCCTGAGGGGTCATTTCATACATGGTAATTAGACAAAGGTTTGCAAACGGTTCACCTAGCTTGCCTTCAGTTATGATATCCCACCCCACAAAAATAAAATCACTTTTCTGAAAAAAAAAGTTCAAAATATTTGGATTCCCTGCCTCGGCTAAAAAGCAGGGTGTAGGAAAACCTTTAACTACAAAAAAAATTAAGGATGCACTTTACCCTCTGAGGTAGAATTTTATCAGCCATCTTCTTCTTCTTTGCACTATTCAAAAAGAAAGAATAAACTTGTTACCCTGGCAACTTACTTTCCAAAATCAAACACTCTGAAAAGAAGGCAGTTTAGTTACACAGGCAGGATAAACTAGCCATTTGTAGTAAAAGGAACTGTCATAAACAGACACTTAAAACATTCAAAAGCTAAAGTACAGAAACACGAGCTGTGGTCCCAGAAAGCCACGCAAATTCATCACAAAACTGATCAAGTATCAGGTCAAAATGAGACCACACAATCATCCCCATTATTGAAGGACTTGAATCTCAACGGACTTTTAATGTTTATAAAAGCGTTTTCCTTTCCAACTGGTTCCCCATCTGCTGCATCCTTCCTTCCCTTATTGACTGGCAGTCATGCCTTCAGCCCCTTAACCTAAGGTGCCCCAGCCCCCAAAAGCAACAAGACTCTCGACCAACCACTACTGGAGAAAAGCTCAAGGTTGTAGGCAGCCACCCACCTCCTCACTCAAGTGGCTGTATTTCATGTGGGAATCAAGGCAATGACTGTCAGCAGGTTACTTGAGCTCATGGAGAGTAGATCGTATAACAAAGTTGAATCCTAACATATCTGTGCGTTTCAGTAAGTCACTGGATCATGACCTGAGAAATGATCCCAGGAGTATAATGGGGCCGATAGCTCCCGAGCTACTGCCCCAGCTAAAATCAACTGATTCAGCACATGGCAGTGGTCAATCTTCTGAACTACAGTCCCCCACCACTTGCATGCCTGTGCTCAGTGCGGCCAATCACCAAAATGATTAAATTACATCAAAACTAAGATACCTGATTTTAAAAAAAAAACAAAAATTGTATGCTGTTTGCACAACAAATGATGCATTTATTCACTAAGCCATTTGGGTCGTTTCTAATGCCAGTTTTTCCATGCTAATGGATGGTAAAGACAAGTATGATCAAATAACTACAGCAGCTGAATATGTGATATCAGGTGTGCAGCACTGCAAAAGTGTGAAAGATGATGAGTTTATTATTCGAAACAGGTCATCGTGCCTCTGCAAAAGTATTATGTTCGTTACTAAGACAGCCTAGTAGGATCACAATTTTCAGCAATTATGGGTGCCATAGTACGTTGCACTTGAGAGAAAGGTGATGTAAAAAAGAAATCAGCTAGCCTCTTCTGCTGAGCTCTGACCCGGTGCACAGATATGGATGGCGATTACAGGCTGAACTGCCGTATGCTTAGTTTGATTCTTTCACAGCAGAATAGCAAGCCAATGCGTCCTGAACTTAGTGGAGCTGGTGGCAGGACAACACTTAATAAGAAATGAACATGTGTCCCTCATGTGCACTGGGACACAAGTTCATTGTCTTCTCTTGAAGAACAGTTTCTCAATAAATTATATAGTCATTTTACAGGGAGGAGCATCCAGATAAGGCAACATACATATTAATTGGGTGACCATTACAATCAACGAGTATCAACAGCAGAGACCCCCAAGCTCTTTCCTGTTATACAATGAATGTTCTTAACCTTGTTAACTGGGCTCATACAATGAATACTTTTCTCCTTGTTAGCTGACCTTGCATACTAAATCCTTCCAATATGGTTAACTGACTCTACATAATGAATGCTTTTCCACCTTGTTAACCCATTACCCTTGCCTCCAGCATCCCATTGTTAACTGTAAATTCTTATCTGATCTGAGTCATACTCAGCTGAACCTCTTGCTTCACAAAATTCTGAACTTAACTCTTTCCCTGCCTGCTTATACCGTATACACATTCTCAGTACCTTGCAGAATGCCTTCAGTAAGTTCAATTACAACACATTTCCTGGTTCCCCCTCTCCAGTCTGGCTGAGACTTCCTCGAAAAACCTGAATAAAGTAGCAGACGCAACTTCTGGTATTGGGTAAGGAGGTAGGTTTAATAAATTACCCAAGTTAAGGATCCCCTGGGAAGCCATGATCATAACATGATGGTACTTAATATTCAGTTCCAGAGTGAGAAATTTGGGTCAGAAACAAATATGTTTAACTTAAATAAAGGGAATGACAACGAAATGAGGACAGAGTCAGCTAAGGTGAACTGGGCCGATTGATTAGCAGGAATGAAAGCAAGCAAGCAGTGGTAGACGTTTAAGGAAGGCAGTCATAACTCTCAGCAAAAATACATCCCAGTAAGGAGGAGAGATTCTAAGAGAGGGGTAAACCAAGGAAGTCAAGGAGAGTATTATGTTGAAAGAAAAAACAAACAAGGAGGCCAAAGTCAGCGATAGTCCTGAAGACTGGGATAAATTCAGAAACCAAATCTAATCTAATTCAGGACTGAAAAGGTAATAAAGACAGAAAATAAATGAGGAATAGAAAAACTGTCAATAAGAGCTTCTTTAAATTCATAAAAACAGAGAGTAGTTAAAATGATCAGCCCCTTAGGAAATGAAGCTGGGGAGACTGTTTTGGGGAAAGGAAACGGCAGAGTTAAACAGATATTGCATATCAGTCTTTATAGTAGAAGATATTTCAGACATTCCATCAATGCTAAAGAACACAGGGGAAGAATTAAGTACCATCATCATAATAGTAGAATTAGACAAACTAATGGGGCTAAAGGCAGATATGCCCTCTAGCCCTGCATCCTAGGATCCTAAAACGGGTAGCTACAGAGGCAGTGGATGCATTGGCTGTAATTTTCCAAAATTTGTTGGATTTTGGAGAAGTACCAGAGGGTTGGAAAACTGCTAATGTGACACCTCTGCACGAAAGCGGAGGCAGGCAAAAAGTGGGTAACTATCAGCCAATTAGCCTAACATCTATTGCTGGAAAAGTGTTAGAATCAATTATTAAAGAAGTTATAAAACATTTAGAAAATCATAATTTAATCAGAGTCAGCATGGCGTCATGAAAGGGAAGTTGCATATGACAACTTTATTCAGGTTTTTCGAGGAAGTCTCAGCCAGACTGGAGAGAGGGAACCAGGAAACGTGTTGAAATTGGACTTACTGAAAGCATTCTACAAGGTACTGAGAATGTGTATAGGGTATAAGCAGGCAGGGAAAGAGTTAAGTTCAGAGTTTTGTGAAACAAGAGGTTCAGCTGAGCATGACGCAGATCAGATAAGAATTTATAGTTAACAATGGGATGCTGGAGGCAAGGGTAATGGGTTAACAATGTGGAAAAACATTCATTATGTAGAGCCAGTTAACCATATTGGAAGCATTCAGTATGCAAAGTCAGCTAACAAGGAGAACGTATCCATTGTATAAATCCAGTTAACAAGGTTAAGAACATTCATTATATAACAGGAAAGGGTCATTGAAACTCGTTGATTGTAACGGTCACCCAGTTAATATGTATGTTGCCTTACCTGGATGCTCCTCCCTGTAAAATGACAATATAGTTCATTGAAAAACTGTTGTTCGAGAGAAGACCGTGAACTCATGTCCCAGTGCACATAGGCGATGGTTCTCTTGCCCTCCAGGGCCCAGAATAAAGATGAAGGAGGTAACACTACATTGAGTCTCTGAGCGCTTTGCTCTGACTGGGTTGGGGGGGGGGGGGGGGGGGAGAAAACGGGATGACAGTACCTCACAAAAGGTTAAATCATAAGTTAAGAGTCCACAGTGTTGGAGGTAGCATATTGGCGTGGATTGAGAGAATTGGCTCGTGGGCAGGAACAGCGAGTGGGAATAAGGAATTCTTTTACAGGATGACAATCTGTAACTAGTGGGGTTCCAGAGGAACCAGTGCTGGAACCGCAACTGTTTACAATAAGTATTAATGAACTGGAGAAAGCAAGTGAATGTACTGCCGCTAAATTTGCAGATGACACAAAAATACCTAGAAGGCAGGTTGTGAGAGGGGAACAAACAGTTCACAGAGAGATATTGATAGGTTAAGTAAGTGGGCAAAACGTTGGCAAATGGAGTATAATGTGGAGAAACGTGAAGTTGTTCATTTTGGAAGAAAGAATAGAATATGATTTAAATAGCGACAAATTGCAGAAGGCTGCGACACAGAGGGACTTGGGAGGACTTGAGCACGAAACACAGAAAACCAGCACACAGTGAGACAGCAGGTAATCAGGAAGGGCCAATGGAATGTTGGCCCTTATTTCATGGGGATTGAAGGATTAAAGTAGGGAAGTCTTACAGTAACTGTACAAGGTGGTCAGTCCACATCTGGAGTACTGTAAACCGTTTTGGTCCCCTTGTTTAAGGGGAAATATCATTTCATTGGAGGCATGCCCGAGAAGGTTCACTGGGATGATTCCCAGTGTAGGACTGTCTTATAAACAAAGGTTAAGCAGGCAGGAACTCTATCTATCTATTGGAATTTAGAAGAATGAAGGGTAATCTCATTGAAACCTGTAGGACTCTGAAGGGCCTTGATAGGGTCAGAGCTGAGAGGATATCTCCCTTCATGGGAGAGTCTCCGACCAGAGGAGCACAGTCTCAGAATAAAGGGGCGCCAATTTAAGACTGAGATCAGGAGGAATTTCTTCTCTCAGAGAGTTGAGTGTCTTTGGAACTCCTCGCCAGGGCACTGTGGGGCAGAGTCATTGAGAATATTTAATGCTGAGAAAGATTTTTGAATATTTAGAGAATCGAGGGTAATGGGGAAAGGGCAGAAAAATTAATGTCAGGAATGTCTGATCAGCCATGACCTTATCGAATGGTGGAGCAGGCTTGAGGGGCCGAACGGCTTACTCCTGTTCCTACTTCTTATGGCAGAGTGGTAATGTTGCTGAACTAGTAATCCAGAGGCCCAGGTTAATGCTCTAGTGACATGGACTAAAATCAAACCATCGCAGTTGGTGGAATTTAAAATCAATTAACACATCTAAAGTTATTCTCGATCAATTGTTGGAAAAGCTCATCTGGTTCGCTAACAGAAGGAAAATGTGACATCCTTACTCGCTCTGGCCTATGTGTGACTTTTAACTACACTCCACAATGGTATAGCCACCCACACAGTTCAGGGGCAATTTGGTTTCGGCATCAAATCCTGATGCTGGCAGCGACACGCACATCACAAAAGAAATATTAAAAGCGCAGTCAGGTGAGGTTTTTGGAGGCTGCTGATGCACATGGAACAGCAACCTGAATGAGTGAGCACTCCACTGGGGTGAAAATGAACCAAATGTTTATTCCAGGGACCACAAGAACAATACTGGTGCGTCTGACAGAAGGTGACCATTGTCAAAGCACATCACTCACGGCAACATCTGTTGTACCGAATCTGGGAAAATGCATTTAAAAGTTCTTCGACCTACTTGTGATTGCGGTTTTGGGCTGCTTGCTGCTGCACTTGTTGAATTTGCTGAGGTGCTGGCCGTTTGCGAGACTGGTCCATCATTGACTGAGGCATTCCTGGTCGCACAGCTGGGCTCCCCCCATACGAAGGACCAGGCGGACCCATAGAAGCACCCTGAGGTGGCATGCGGCTGCCTGGAGGCATCCCTGGGCGCTAGTCAAAAAGAAGAAAACAAAATAAGACATCGGAAAGATTGCGACCTTGTCACGAGAGGCTGGATTCAGCAAACAAACACCTTAGATGACACAGGCAATGCAACTTCACCATTCATCCAGTGCAGCCTAGCACATCCCTCAACAAACAAAAGTCCATGGCACGATGAAAAGGCAGCAGCAAGATCAGTTTCCAGGACACAAGATCTGTCATTTTAATATCAAACCTAAAATTGTTAGTAATGTAGCCTTGTGCACTAAACTAGAGGCATCCAAACGTTTTCCTCGTGTGATCCCATTTTTAGACATCAGAATGCGTGTGGCCCCAGAGAAAAACCTTGTGGGGAGGGGGTGTAGACAGGTCGAGTGCTGCTGAACCAAAGCTTTAGAGGTCCTCGGGGGCTGGGGACCTTCAGTTCTTCAGTGAGATGGGGCTTCAATTCTCCACTGTGGAGGAGTGGCTTGGGAAGGAAGAGGGAGAGCCGGAGTTGGGTTTTGGGGAAGTGTGGAGAAGGGTTTCTCCAAAAAATAAAAACCTCAATTTTTGGCAGCAACAGCAGCAATCGGGTCACAGAGAGCAGCCCTTTAGGCTACGCCTACCGATAGACAAAAAAAACAAGGGTTTAAGGGGAGATCGAGGCTGCCAGAAATCAGTCAAAGCTGTGAAACTGCTATTGCTGCCTCAGAGATCAAGTCCATGCTGGGCTTGGGAAGTCCTGCAAGAAATGATCAATGGGAAAGATTCAATCGACCTGGTGATTGCTATAAAGGGGAGTGACAAATTACAGAGAATAAGATGCCCGATCAAACTTGTACTTCAGTTGACAGGTTAAAGACCTATTTTTAGAAAAGATGGCAGAGGGGAGTGGGGGTGAATATGTTGGCCAGAGACCACAATATTGTCAATTTTCCATGCCAAGGTGCAGTACAACGGGGGTGGGGGGGTGCTTTCAGACAGTTACATTTAAAAATCTGCAAATTGACCGACAAGTTTAATCTGAATTGTATTCCGTTACAAGGACACAAAAGAGACAGGTCAGCAATTCTGCTTCATTCTCTCCACAGCAGACAGCTACAATAGGAAAATCCCGTTTGTGGGGCAGCGGTGAAAGAGGGCAAATTGGAAGGTTGGGGGTGGGGGAGCTGAACAAAAACAGCCACTGGAAATGAGTCGCACAAGGGAAAGAAAATAATAATTGCTGGACAATTTAAGCCTCTGTGCCAGTACAGGCATGTATCTTATTAATCCAATTGTTCAGTCTGCTGCACAGAAGACTGCAACTGATTCTGCAGTCAATGCATCAACCTGGGAAACAACACAGCCCTTTCCTCCTTTAGGGCCGGAGGCAGTTGATGGGATAACCTTTTACACCCAAAATTCTGCATTACAATTGATAATAACCTGCCACCGCAGTTGGAATTAAAAAGCCTCGTTAATTTTTTAAAAAAAAACAAACCCTTACCAAACCGTGAGCAAGAAATTCAAAGAGTTTACTCCTGGTTGCTGACTGCATGCCACGCTTCCCTTTCAAACACCCTTTGTCCGTGAGCCACGCTCCACTTTACTGCACCCTCGTTTAGCAAGCTGGTGCTGTCGCTCTCGGGCATCCGACATTTTATTGTGGGGAAGCAGTCGCCTCAACTTTATAAGAAATCCAGCAAATCAAAAAGCAAACTATCGGAGCAAGTGACATTTCAGGAGATGCCGTCATATTGTTCAGTCCAAGGCCCTACAATGTGCATTCTAAACCCCACAAAGAAATGAATCAATGAAAGACCTTGTACCAGCAGTTGTCACGTCACTTGTGCATGCCTTTCAGCTCCATACTACTGCTCTTGCAGATCTCAGCTAATTAACATCAAGACTCAAAAGAGGAAATAAAAGACCCCGCCTGCACACAGCAAAACAGTCGTCAGCAGCAAAAGGGTGTTCGGGAAAAGCCTTGAACATTGCCACAATAGCCACTCAGTCGGTGCAATTAAATACCATTTAACTGGAGAGAGAATTTCAAATAAAGAGTAATACATTTCAAAACTGTCTCATCAGCAGACAGATCAGCAAAAAAAAAGGTATGTGTTTGAGAAATAGTTGATAAACAACACTCAGAACAGCAGTTTACATTCACATAGTGCCTTGAACTAAGAAAAACATTTGAGATGCTTCTCAAACCATGCCAAACGGGTCACGCTTTGCTCTTTTAGGTCATTTTCATAGATAACGAAGTTTGCTTGGTGTCAGCCATGGCTCAGTACCCTTGCCTCGAAGACAGAAGATTATGGATTCAAGCTCCATTCCAGAGACTGGAGCACCGAATCTAGGCTGATGCTTCTGTGCAATCCCAGGGAGAGATTATACCGTTGAAAGTGCCTTCCTTGGAAAGGAATGCTGAACTAAAGCCCCATCTTCCTTCTTAGGTCAGAAAAATAGACCAAATGGCACTATTCAGAGCGCTGGAAATTTGCGCCCATGTCCCGGCTACTGTTCCTCCCTTGGCTGTAATCAGTAAACCAGCACTAGATACATCTTGAGCTCACGAAAGCCGCTGTATTAACGCAAGTTCTTTGTTTCTAAAGGAATGGTGAGCAGGGATGAGTCAAAAGGTTGCTTGATAGAAGTTTTTTACGGAGGGCTAGAAGGAGGCTAAGACATCAACAATCATCCCACAAAGCAGAAAGTGTGCAGCAACACAGCAGTATCATCGGAAATAAAGGGTGTCAAATTAGCTCCTTTTGCTTCATTTACATTGGCACCGAGTCAAGCCAGTCACAGCTAAAGGGACACCATTCTCTCTTTGGCATTATTAAAGTGTTTGATCCAAGTGTATTAAATTAGTTGCTTCATTCAGAATTTAACAGTACAACCTCCAACACATTTACCTGTAATTAACACAGTATGATCTACTGTTACAACCCAAACGTGAAGAACAAAGACCGATTGTTTCTCAGCATTGCACAGACAAAAGCATTCTAGTGCCTGGATTTGATCTTGTCAATATGAGCACTAAACTCAACAATAGGACCCCCAGGCCTCAAATTTAAACAAATTGCACCTTGCACTGAAGTAGAATGAAGACAAGTACCAATGAAGACCAAGAACACTGGCTCATTTCTTGGGTCTGCTCTGTCATTAAGATCTCGGCTAATCTGATTACTCTACATTCACCCCAAAAACCTTTCACCCCCTTATCAAGGACGAATCTATCTCGATCTTACAAAACATTCAAGGACTCTGCTCCTAAAATTTTTTGAGGAAGAGAGTTCCAAAGATTCATGACTCTTAGAAAAAGATTTTTAATATATGTTTTAAACGGGGTATCCCCTTAGTTCGGAACAGTGACCACTAAATTCTCTCTCCAGAAGAAACATTCTCGCCACTCAGCTCAAACTTTCCATCTTCCCATCTCATTCTAAGCTGGAAACTAAAAGTGCACTCAAATGACACTCTGGGTCCAAGCCCAGACCCGCAAACATTTCACCTCACAGTATCACCTGAACACATCTGCAACAGCCCCCGCTGAGATTCTACTAGTAAACTCCATCAACGAAAGGATAACCAGGCACATTTTTGCCCCTGAGATGGCAGCGGATTTTGTTGCTGTAGATGTAAAGGCCTCCAAAATATGCTTTGCAAATTACAGACTACTCCCAGGCACCAAATACAATCCAATGGCCAGAGGCAATGTCTAGAGCTACTTCAGCACAGACATGGTCACTCAGGTAAAGGCGTGAAACCAGAAGCTGTGCGAAAGGCTATCTGCAATGCACTGATATACGTGGAAAATACTGTCTTAAAACATCAGAACTTTTAAGTTACAGGAAAAGGAAGTAGACCCAACTGATTTTAATGTGTCGCATGTTGAAATCAGAGGCACCAGTTAACTGAAATCGGCTTCTTTCTTCAAAAGGTGTGTTCAGGATGACTGTCTACAAATTAGCTCAGGTTACTAATTCTGAATCAAGTCGAAATAAAAAGAACTTGCATTCACATAGTGCCTTTTACATCCATTGGAGCAGTCGAAAGCACTATCACCGACACACTGTAGCGCCATGCCAGCCAAGGAAAGTTTCGAAAACATTCACTGGCTCCTGTCCATCCCCATCTCATGCTGTGTGATCTACTGATTTCGACTTCTCAGCTTGGTTTCAGACTCCCAGCAGCTGCAGTCATCATTTTGTCTTCCAGAATCAAGGCCTTTTTCATCATGCAGCATCAGCCTCAGACCAAGATGCTCTTCAATATGCCATGTCTATGCCACAGCAATCAACTCAAATCTTATTTAACTACTTTCCACCACACCCCCCCCAGCCCACATTTTTAATTAATGTATAACCCTGCAATATTTAAAAATATCATTGTCTCGTGGGAAATGGGTATCGCTGGCTGGGCCAGCATTCATTGCCCATCAGTAATTGTCACTTGACCTGAGGGGTTTCCTAGACCATTGCAGATGGCAGTTAAGAAATCAATCATATTGTTATCATCTGGAGTCACATGTAGGCCAGACCAGATAAGGATGGGAGATTTCCTTCTCTGAAGGACCTTAGAGAACCAAATAGGGTTTTAAGCAAAATCTACAATGGTTACACGGTCCCCATTAAGCTCGCTTTCAATTCTAAATGTTATTGAGGCACACTTCACCATCTGCTGTAGAGGGATTCAAACCCCTGACCCCAAAGCATTAGCCTGGGTCTCTGGATTGCTAGTCCAGTGATATCTGCAAGCCTGCTTCTTTGTAACCCCATCTCCTGACCTCTTTAATCCTTCAGTGCCCTGAGAATTTCACCAGCTCGGGCATATTTTTGCTCTGAATTCTTTGCCCAACACTGTACAATGACCTAATTGTCAACTGCAAAATTCACTTGCCACTTCCCTATCCACTCTGTTTAACTCAGTCCTCCAGCATTCTTCCTCATAGAATGACACACTAGAGATTTCTGGGGCACATGATTAACACAGGTTGGCAATCTGAAAAACATTAATATACTTGCCCTGCCGATCTATCCTTACCTTTAACCTCATGTCTTAAGCACAGATCTACCGCAATCTGCATTTCCTAGTTTTAATTTCAGTGGGAATGGAGTATAAAAATAGGGAAGTTATGCTAAAACTATACAAGACACTAGTTGGACCACACTTAAGAACATGACAAATAGTTTTGGGTCCTTTGTTGAAGAGAAGATATACTAGCACTGGAGGCAGTCCAGAGAAGGTTGACTGAACTGATACCACATATGGAGGGACTGTCTTACAAGGAGAGGTTTAGTCGGTTGGGCCTGTACTCATTGGAATATAGATGAGAGAGAGGCAAACTTAGTGAAACATAGAAGATTCTTAAGGGAGTTGACAATGTAGATGTGGAATGGTTGCTTTCCCTGGTTGGACAGTCGAGGAACACAGGGCATAATCTCAGAAGATGGTGCTGCACAATTAAGACAGAGATAAGAAGGAATTTCTTCCCTCAGAGCATACTGAAACAATGAATTATTTACTGCAGAGTCTTGGTAATTAAGTATATTCAAGACTGAGACAGACTGATTTTTAATCAATAAAGGAATCAAGGGTTATGGGGTAAAGGCAACAAAGTGGGGTTGAGGATGTCAGATCAGCCATGATCTCATTGAATGGTGGAGCAGACTCAATGGGCTGAATGGCCTACTTAGAGTTAGACAGCAAAGAAACAGACCCTTTGGTCCAACTCATCCATGCTGACCAAATATTCTAAACTGATCTAGTCCCATTTGCCAGCATTGGACCATGTCCCTCTTAAACCCTTCCTATTCATGTCCCCATCCAGGTGCCTTTTAAATCCTGTAATTGCACCAGACTCCATCACTTCCTCTGGCAGTTTGTTACATACACACACCACCCTCTGAAAAGGTTGCCCCTCAGGTCCCTTTTAAATCTTTCCCCTGCCACCTTAAATCTATGCCCTCTGGTTTTGGACTCCCCTACCCTGGCAAAAAAGACCTTGGATATTTACCCGATCCATGCCCCTCATGATTTTATAAACCTCTGTAAGGTCACCCTTCAGTCTCCAATACTCCAGGAAAAAAGAAGCCCCATCCTATTCACCCTATAGCTCAAACTCTCCAAACCTGGCAACATCCTTGTAAATCATTTCTGAACCCTAAGTTTAACAACATCCTTCCTATAGCAGGGAGACCAGAATTGAATGTAGTATTCTAAAAGTGCACTTACCAATGTCCAGTGCAGCTGCAACATGACCTACCAACTCCTATACTCAGCGCACTGACCAATAAAGACAAGTATACCATGTGCCTTCTTCACGTGGTGGCTCAGTGGTTAGCACTGCTGCCTCTCAGCATCAGGGTCCCAGGTTCGATTCCAGCCTCGGGTGACTGTCTGTGTGGAGTTTGCACATTCTCCCAGTGTCAGCGTGGGTTTCCTCCGGGTGCTCCGGTTTCCTCCCACAGTCCAAAGATGTGCAGGTCCGGTGAATTGGCCATGCTGAATTGCCCATAGTGCCAGATGCATGAGAGAGATGGGTCTGGGTGGGTTACTCTTTGGAGGGTCGGTGTGGACTGTTTGGGCTGAAGGGCCTGTTTCCACACTGTAGGGAATCTAATCTAATCTATCTAACCTTCACCACCCTGTCTACCTGCGACTTCACTTTGCACCTACACCCCTAGGTCTCTTTGTTTAGCAACACTCCCCAGGGCTCGGCCATTAACTGTAGAAGTCCTGCCCTATTTTGCTTTATCAAAACACAACACCTCACATTTATTTAAATTAAACTCCATCTGCCACTCCTCAGCCTACCGGCCCATCTGATCAAGGTCCTGCTGTACTCAGATAACCCTTCTTCACTGTCCACTAAAGCACCAATTTTGGTGTCATCTGTAAACTTACTAACCATATCACCTATATTCACACCCAAATCATTTATATAAATGGCAAAAAGCAGTGGATCCAGCACATATCCTTGCGACACACTGCTGGTCACAAGCCTCCAGTCTGAAAAACAACTCTCCACCGTCACCCTGTCTTCTAACTTCAAGCCAATTTTGCATCAAATTGGCGAGCTCCCTACAGATTCCATGTGATCTAACCTCGCTAACCAGCCTACCATGCAGAACTCTGTCAGATGTTTTCAGTGTCTACACTCTGCCTTCAACAATCTTCTTGGTCACCTCTTCAAAACACTCAATCAAGTTAATGAGACATGACTTCCCACGCAGAAAGCCACATTGACCACACGTGATCAGTCTTTGCCTTTCCAAATGCATCTAAATCCTGTCTCTCAGAATCTTCTCCAACAATCTACCCACCACAGACGTCAGGCTCACTGGTCTACACTTACGAGTCTATTCTTTACCACATTAGCCACCCTACAGACTTCTGCATCTGTATTTTGTGATTTATCCTGTTCAACTTAAAATAAAATCAGTGTTTTACAGATTAATTTTGACTGTCTCAGGTTAGCCTACATTTCTCCAAAACTGCAATGTGGAGGAGCGAGTGTTGGACTGGGGTGGACAAAGTTAAAAATCACACTACACCAGGTTATAGTCCAACAGGTTTATTTGCAAGTACCAGCTTTCGGAGCGCTGCACCTTCATCAAGTGGTTGTGCCCATTTGATGAAGGAACAGTGCTCTGAAAGCTAATGCTTCCAAATAAACCTGGTGCTGTGTGACTTTTAACTTCCACTAAAACTGTCACTGTTATCCTTTACAATGATTTCTCAGATTTCCTTCTAAATAGCATGAAGCTGTAACATTTATCATTCTGTCCTTTGATAGAATTATGCTCAACACTCCCTGATGTTAACAACATGAAGTCCCCTGAAATCACAGTCCTGATTTCTGAAGAGCTTTCGGCAAATTTCTGGCTCATATAAGCCAAGCAGGCCTCCCCATCTGAATGATATGGCTGAGGCCAACATTGTTGCTAACCGGCACGAGAAGGCTGGGTCTGCTAACATTCACAGTGTCTCCTCTTGCCACTTGATTCTTTTCCAAAGGCTTGTTTAAAATCTAATTGCCTTTCAGACTGATGGGCAAGGCCGTTGCAACTTTAGTGCCTGCGTATCTCTTATCTCAACAAGCTTATTACTGTTATGTTATTTCTTTTCTAACAGGGCTTGATTTGTGTGCATTTGATTAGTTTTAGCACACTGAACCTCTGGTCTGAGATGCCTATTTCTTTTTAATTGAATAGATGAATGGTACAGTGAGAGGTCTGTGTCATTCTGAATACGATGACCACGATTGAGGCAATTGTTAATCCAGATGCTCACCCACATTCTCGAGGCAGGCAGCCAGAAAAGGTAGAGATCTCAGCTTCCAAAAGATCTGGTCTCCAGATGGAAACCATCAGATCACCGAATGTGAAAATGGTGAAGAAGCTAACATCTTAACATTTGAAAATGCAATTAATCAACTGTGATTATTAGCACGACCTTGAATCCTTGATAAAAACTATCGCGAGGCAGAGATGTCAGAGACGCAAGGGGCCACACTGCAGCAGAGAAGGCCACGACAAAGTTTAGAGACTTTGAACTCACCAAGGGCCTGACTGGGTAACAAAGGTCATTTCCCCTGGTTGAGGGGTCAGCGATGAGGAGCCATCGATTTAAAATTCTCACAAAGAGCGAGCCTCACTGCAGTGCACTGCTGAAGTAGAGACAACAGCACCTTTTGTCAGGAGGATAGAGGGGGGAGGGGGAAAAATAAAAGCAAAACAGTGGGAAGACATTTGGCGTGGTCCAGCATAGCACAGTTTGCAAAGGGACAGTAAGCAAGCAGCCGAGATGAGCACTGCATGCTCCAGACAACGTGCAAGGGACAGCTCCAAATTACTTTTCAAGTGCAGACATTATTATACAATCACACAACCAGTAATGACAGACAAGGATACTAGTGGCAATGGTGTAGTGAAGAATTTTGGTCAGAGCTCGGATAGAACACAGAATTGCATTGGAATAGCAACCTCCATGGTCAACAGATATTCCATGTGGTTTATAGCCAATGAAATGCAACAGTCAATTTATGCACAATAAGCTCCGACAAACACTAACGTGAGAACAAACAGATAATCTGTTTTTGCAATGATAATGAGGGATAAATATTGGCCAAGGCATTAGGGAGAATGTAACTGTTCTTCAAAATAATGCAAGAATTCTTCTGCATCCACCTGAGGGGGAAGGCAGGGGTGGCAGGTTATCACCCATTCAATACTGCACTGAAGCATCAGCCTTGATTTTTGTGCAAGTGCCAGAGTAAGGCTTGAACCCAGAATCTTCTGACTCAGTGAACTTACTTGAATAGTGCCAGAGAACTGTTCCAAAACCACTTGATCAATAAGACAGGGGTTTTAGCTTGAAATCTCTTGAAAAAGACAAGAGCAATTGATGATTCAACATTCACTCAGATCTGCACTGAAGCAATCACCTTTATACGGATGGCCAGAATTCAAAACTGTTTCAAAGAAACACATTTGGCCATTGACTGAAGAAAATGAAAGCTTGAAAATGATGCAGAAAAAAGTTGGTGGGAGTAGATTTCTGCTCCCAGATAGTTACCAGTCACTGGCATCATCAGGAAGCAGAATCCGAGCATAATCTTTATCAAAAGGAGAATATATTTGAGATGAACCTGGTTCAGCCAGCATCTGAAGTGATTCCTAAAACTGCTATTTCAGCAAACTATAATCAAGCACATGAGCAAATGCATTTTAAAAAAAAATCAATATGAACAAATGCTTTCCTGTCTGCAGTGTCACTTTCATGTCAATGGTATGAATGAGCAAGCTTCACAATTTTAAAATTTAATCCCAAGTAAATGACAATGGCTGATTGTGCACTCAGACAGCAACATATAATGGAACGCTCGACATATTAATCACAAACAAAGTGGCTGAAGTCTACTGTCATAATTTTGATATGCTTCTGACATGAGCAGACCAGCACAATTAGGAAATTAAAATCCACACAGTCCACAGGACTGCACAAATAAAACTTCAACATTAAAACAGAATTCAACATGGTGTTAACCATTGTGGAAAAACTGACAAAGGAATGAAAAGCTGCTCTAGATAAGGGCTGCATAATGGAAGGTCACGCAATTGTACTATAATCCCAATCTTTCATGTTGTATTGTCCCATCAGAATTCCCAACTGAACAAAGTAATGAAAGACGAACTGGCTTTGGGCACCAACAAACGCACTGGACAACAGTCAGCTCTATTTTCACTTCAACTGGGTCAGTGGACCTGCCGTTCAAAGCCATTCAAATCCCAGTCCAGAATTCTCAGCCAGAAATCTAGGCTGACACTCCACTACAGTACCAAGGGGGTGTTTGACCTGCTGCCTTTCCAATGAGATGTTAAACCAATGCTTGGTCTACTCTTGCACAGAAAAGATCCCATAGTACTATTTTGGACATGGAGGGGCATCTCCTCAATGCACTGAACAATACAGATTCCTCAAAAAACAACAAAAAATAAGAAATAGGAGTAGCAAGCTATTCGGCCCCTCAAGTGGTCCGGATGATAAAGCAAACCAGTCTGATGTGAATCAATGACATTGAAAGAGATGATCTGCTTAGTAACACATTGCTGCCCCTAGGGTTTCTCTGAGTGCAAGGCGACTGTCAAGTTTCCTACATCATAGCCGTGACCAGGCTTCAAAGAGCACTCCACTGGCTGTCCAGCACTTTTGGGACATTGTGAAGGACAGTACAGTAATGCAGGCCTTTTCTTCTTTGATTCCTTAAACAGTCAATGTTTGCAACTGCTCAACCCAGTTAGCAAGGCTGACAGATGGAAAGTGAGACAGACTTCATAGAAAGCAGTTCGTTGAAAAAAAATGAAACAGCTAAGATGTAGAAAAGTTATCAGTAACTCACAAAGAGTTCAGACGAGTGATAAATTTCATACTTATGTCTTTTGCAAAGAATGTGTGAACTCATCTGAATTTTCCCGAAGACAGACACATGGAGATAATATTTGCAAAACTCTTTGATGCCCAAATTTTGACTAAAGTTCAGGAAATCACTGGGACATCGTTCAACCTTGATCATTGCCTTCCACTGACCTCAGACAGACTGGAACTTTTGCATTCCCCTCAGTGAAGACAATAATTCAATTGAACACGTTTCTCTCAGAACTCAATCCAGTTGCTGCTCAAACATTCATCCAGCTAAACCAACGTAGCCCAGCACGTGTGAACACAGAAGAAAATCAACTGATCTGGTTTTTGATTCTCCACTGCACCCAGCCCACAGAGGAACACAGCAGGGCTTCCCACAAAGCTGACAAACGCACGGTCAGTAAACATGCTTTCCTCCAACAGTGGGACATTTTAACTCATCACTGACCAAAGCTGGAGCAAATTCATTCACAACCTTGCCTACTTCAACCTCAGTACAGCACCCAGCCAAGCACCTGCCCCAGTTTGGCTGCTACTACATGCCTCAGTCATGCCTTTGTTACCTCTCGACCCTCGACACCCAAGCAACTGTCCATTTTCCACCCTCCATAATGTTGAGATCATCCGAAGCTCGTGCAAAGCTCCATTCACATAGCACCCGTGTTCACTGTCCTACACTAACCTCCTATTTTAAAACGCTCACCCTTGTTTTCAAATCCCTCCATGGCCTTTCCTTTCCCTAGTTGAGTAATCTCAACTCAAGTAGATCTCCCACTTCTCCGATTCTAGCCTTTTACACATCCTTTTTTATTGGCCATTACAGCAGCAGTGGCCATGCCCTTCTGGTATCTAGGCCTTAAACTCCAGGTTTCATATTCTAAACGTATAAGTGATCATTTAAATTGGAAAATAATAACAAAAGGGTATGGTCAGCAGGGATTTGCAAGTGGAAAATTGTGATTGACAAATGTGGAGGTTTTTTTGACAACGTTAAGAACAAAATTGAAAAAGTGGAAATCAATAGAAATAGTACGCTTGGATTTTCAGAAGCCTTTTGATAACCAACTTCCTGTGGGAGTTTATCATAATTAGAGTGTATGATATAGGAGGTAATGAACTGGCATGGCTTAATGATTCGCCAACAGACCGAAAACAGAGTAGGAACACAGAGGTCATTCTCACACTGGCAGACTGTGACTAATGGAGTACTGCAAGGACTTGTACTTACGCCCAGTTGTTCACAATATATATCAATGATTTGGAAGAGGGGATTATAAGGTCTTCTCGTGGCACATTGATACTGTCCCTATACTTGGGCTGGGAAAGCCCAGGTTCAAGTCCCACCTGCTCCAGAAGTGTGTAATAACATCGCCAAATGGGTTGATTCGAAAAATAATATCAAATTTTAAAAGTATGGACTAAGCAACCAAATATAATATTTCCAAGCTTGCAGATAATATAAAGTAGAGCAGGAATGTGTGTTGTAAAGGAGATGCAAACTATTTTAAGCAAGGTTTGGACAGACTAGAGATTGAACAAGAACATGGTAGATGGAACACAATGTGGAAAAGTGAGAGATAATCCACTTTGGTAAGAAAAACAGATGTGGCCAGCATTTCTTAAGTGTAGATGTGCAATGGACTTGAAGTCCTTGTCAACAAGGCATTGAAAGCAAGCATGCAAGTGAAGCAAACTAATGGCATGATGGCCTTTATTGAAAGAGTAGTGAAGTCTTGCTTCAATCATACAGGAGTTTCGTTAGACCACACCTGGAGAACTGTGAGCAGTTTTGATCTCCCTTATCCCAGGAAATGTATTATTGTAACAGAGGGAGTGCAGTGAAGGTTCACCAGACTTGTTCCTGGGACATTTCTCTGAATTTCAAAGAGTGAGAAACCTGCAAAATACTTAAGGGATAGAGAGGAAAGATGCAGGCAAGATGTTTCCTTGGTTGTGGAGTCTAGAACCAGGAGCGTGAGGGGAAGAATACACTGCTGACATTCACCAAGGCTATTTAGACAGCACCTTCCAAACCCATGACCACTACCATCTGGAAGGATAACAGCAGCAGATAAATGGGAACACAACCCACTGCAAGTTCTCTCCAAGCCACTCACCATTTTGATTGGGAAATATTCTCATTCCTTAAGGGTCTCTAGGTCAAAATCCTGGAATTCCCTCCCGAACAGCATCATGGGTCTCCCTACACCCATGGACTACTGTGGTTCAAGGCAGCAGCTCACCACCAGTCTCAAGGGCAACTCGGGACAGACAATAAATGCCAGCCCAGCCAGCAAATCCCCTTGGCAAATAAAACACATGGAATCTGGACAGTTCAGATAGGTTGCTCCTAAAGGGCCGCGACCAACTTTCTTGCAGGGGGAGTTGCTCATACCATTAATGAGAATTTAAACTAACCTAGCAGAGGTGCAGAGAGCACGAGGTAGAAACAGATAGCACTAGAATAGCAAATAGTAATGAATTAGGTGGGGTCAGAGTAAGCGGGAAGGAATCAAGTCTGAATTAGGATTATTGTAGACATTTGGGAATGTACAGACCAGTGAGCATCAAGTGCAAACTGACATATAGAAATATGATGTTGTGGCAATAAAGAGATCTAGTGCCAGATTAGAACCGGGACTATTCACCTTGGGAATGCTTGAGAGGAGATTTGATCAAAGTGTTCAAAGCAACGAAGGGTCTGGACAGAATACAGAGAATGAAACCATTCTCATTAGTTAGTTGATCAAGTTAGTTGAGGATATCGATTTAAGTCAACTGACAAAAGCAATGGGGACACGAGGAAAGTTATTTTTTGACACAGCTGGTGGTTAGAATCTGGACTGCAATGTCTGGAAGTGTGGTGAAGGCAGGATCAACTGAAGCTTTCAAAAAGGAATTAGACCATTATCTGAAAGAGAGGTATTTGCAGGATGAGGTAGAGAAGGCAGTGAAGCGAACTGCTCCTTCAAAGGGCCAGCACAGTCAAATGGCCCTTCTGTGATTATAAGAATAGTAGCAATCTCCCCAGAGTCTGAAGCAATCTTTATCCCCTAATCAACATCACTAAAACTGTTTATCACAACGCTGTTTGTGCAAGATTCCTGTGCAAAATCTCTCTGATTCTGTCAAAATCATAAACCCCCTGAGAGCATCAAGTATTTTTCTCTTTTTAAATTCAGGCTTCTTACATCAGCATCCTGTTGAGATTTAACCACAACTCGTTTCCAAATTCAAGACTATAAGTCAAATCTGAACATGACTCAACAATACAATCTTTCCAATTCACATAACTGTAGGAAAATCATCACAAGGCACTACAAACCAGGCGTTATTTTCTGGCCTAGAGGTAAGAATGTGAGGTAGCCTTAGGGGATGCAGTCGATTATCCAACTGAAGGAAACAAAAGCAGCTAGGGTCAGGTCAGATGTCGAAAATCGAAGTGTGGCGCTGGAAAAGCACAGCAGGTCAGGCAGCATCCGTGGAGCAGGAGAACCGACGTTTCGGGCATAAGCCCTTCATCAGGACACATTCCTGATGAAGGGCTTATGCCCGAAACGTTGATTCTCCTGCTCCACGGATGCTGCCTGACCTGCTGTGCTTTTCCAGCGCCACACTTTTCAACTCTGATCTCCAGCATCTGCAGCCCTCACATTCTCCTCAGGTGTCAAAAAACCAACCATGTAATTCAGGAGGGCGAGAGAGGAAGTTTGCTGGCCGTGGCCGGTTGGATTTAAGGAATGAGGCCTCATTCGGCCAGAACAAGGGCCTCGCCTTCCCCCCTCATCCCCTGCACTGCACACAGTTCCATATCCCGGCCTCTTACTTACCGGGTATCCCTGGCCTGGCATGGCCGAGCGAAACATGTTCTGTTGCTGAGCTCCTGCTATCCTGCCCGGGGCCTGCCCCGGCCCTTGCCCCTGGCCAGGCCCCGGACCCGCTGCCATAGCAGCCGCCGCGCCCGGGCTCATTGTCTGGAATCCTCGCGCCGCCATTTTCGAGAAGGAACTCTTTCGCACCGGAAAGCGACAACACTACTTCCGGTACGCGGCCCAGCCCGCATGCGTTAATTGATCGCCCGAAACAGCGCTCCCCTCCGGCTGGAGACTGAGCTCCCGTGGCAGCGTCACCATCATGCTGGAGACTGAACTCGAGAAGTAGCGCCACCCTCTGGCTGGAGACTGAACTCCAGAAGTTGCGCCACGCTTCGGCTGGAGACTGAAATCCACAAGCAGCGCCACCCTACGGCTGGAGACTGAAGATCAGAAGCAACGTCACCCTCAGGCTGGAGCTTCAACTCCAGAAGCAGCGCCATCCTACGGCTGGAGACTGAACTCCAGAAGCAATGCGACCCTCAGGCTGGAGTCTGAAAGGTGAGGAAGGCTCCAAGAACAGCGTTAGCTGGTGGAAGATTCAAATCCACATGATTGATTTTGTCTCGCATTTGTTTTGTGTAGACCATGGGCTAACCAAGGCTTTCCCAGTGAGTTATATACAGCTGTAGTATTGTCTGACCATTGAGAAATTTTGTTCATTATTGTCTAGAAAGTACGAAGGGTAAGTGAGAAAGGGAGGCAAATCGAAAGTATACTAAGAGTCTGGCAGTCAACTTAGAAGGGAATGCAAAAGTTTATATAAGTAACATAAATTGCATGAAGAGAAGGGGTAAATCAATTAGGGACAGAATGTGGGATCTATGCATGACTGAGGTACCTCAGGCGACTGTCTGTGTGGAGTTTGCACATTCTCCCTGTGTCTGTGTGGGTTTGCTCCGGTTTCCTCCCACAGTCCAAAGATGTGCAGGTTAGGTGAATTGGTCATGTTAAATTGCCCGTCGTGTTAGGTAAGGGGAAAATGTAAATGTAGATGTGGGGGTATGGGTGGGTTGCGCTTCGGCGGGGCGGTGTGGACTTGTTGGGCCGAAGGGCCTGTTTCCACACTGTAAGTAATCTAATCTAATCTAATCTAATGAGTACACTGCATCTACTTTTAATAATCGTAGAATCCCTGTAGTGTGGAAGCAGGCCTATCGAGTCTACACCAACACCCTGAAAACATCCCGCGCAGATCCAGTCCATCCTTGTAAACATGCATTCCCCAGCTAACCCACAGATCTCTGGACAATTCACCCAAACCTGCGCATCTTTGGACTGTGGGAGCAAATAATTGTCAAAAGCGGCAAGAGTGAAAAATGCTTTTCACACAGCAAGTGGTTAGGGTCTGGAAAGCTCTGTTTGAGGTTGTGGTGGAGGCAGGTTCAATGAAGGCTTTCCAAAGGGAGTGAGATTGTCATCAGAATTGGAAATATGTGCAGGGAACAGGTGAGAGAGTGACACTGCACTCGTTCAGCAGACACAATGGGTTGAATGGCATCTTTCTGTGCCAGAATAATTCTGCCAATGTGCGCTTTCAATGGTGCAAAAGAGGCTTCACTTCAAAACTTTGCTAGAAAGGACTCTGAGGATGGGGAAAACGCTCGAGAAGTGCACGGTTCTTTTAGTTTAAAGGAGATGATAAAGATCCAAAAGGACTGCCTGGTTCATTCCACAGAGAACTGGGATAGACTTGATGGGCCGAATAGCCTCCTTTTGAGATATAATGACTCCTTCATTACCATTGTGAGTGGCTTGTTGTGTATTTTGAGGACTTTCAATATTTGTTTCAGATTGTCAGTGTTTGTATCTTTGCCAGCTCCTGCTGTATAATTCATTACAGTCTCTAATAATTTATTTATTTTTTGATCTCTAAGATGGTGGCAGAGTTGCAGCGCAGTGTGTGGGCTCCTGCCTGGAGCAGATTGTCCACTTCTACCTTTTTTTTCTTCCTTCACAGCATTTTTTTCTTATTTAAATCTGTTTATCTTCTGGAGGGAGAGTGAGCCCAGTGCAGGGGAGGTTAGGGCAACATGGTGGCTCAGTGGTCAGCACTGCTGCCTCACAGCATCAGGGTCTCAGGTTCGATTCCAGCCTCGGGTGGACTGTCTGTGTGGCGTTTGCACATTCTCCCTGTGTTTGCGTGGGTTTTCCACAGTCCAAAGATGTGCAGATTAGGGTGGATTGGCTGTGCTAAATTGCCCATAGTGTTCAGGGATGTGTAGGTTAGGTGCATTAGACAGGGTTAAATGTAGAGTAATAGGATGGGGGAAAGGGTCTGGGTGGGTTACTCTTCAGAGGGTTAGTGTTGTTGGGCCAAAGGGCCTGTTTCCACACTGTAGGGATTTTATGACACCGCCCAGTCCGGGAGTGATAGAGGTCCCACAGCATCTACGATGGTGATGAGAGCAGGCAACCCGATGTCTCTTGGCATCTGAGGCAGCATCAAGCACGGGGAGATTGATCCCAATGCAGAGAATATCGAGCCCAGCACGGAGAAGAACGAACCCTTTATGGGGAGTGCAAACCCAGCATGGTTAAGCACTTAGAGAAGGACTTTAATGTTGGACTTTTAGCTATATTTCCTTATTTTTCTACTTTGCACCTATGATTTTGTACCTAGGTACCTTTGTACCCACGATGGTGCCCAGAATGGCCTCATTGTACACTTTTCACTGCACTCCTGCACTTGAGTACACGTCACAATAAAATCTGATTCTAATCAGTATTTGTTGATCATTATAGTTTCTTTGCCATATCTTTTGGCTTCCTGTACATTCTCCTAAATCCTTGTCAGCTTAACAAAATAATTTCGGATGACCAAGACCACGTGAATCATTTTAGTTCACTGAGCCAGAGACATGGAAATTTATGGAGTCACGGTGGCTTAGTGGTTAGCACTGCTGCCTCACAGTACCAGGGTCCCAGGTTAGATTCTAGCCTCGGGTGACTGTCTGTGTGGAGGTTGCATATTCTCCCAGTGTCTGTGTGGGTTCCCTCCGGGTGCTATGGTTTCCTCTCAAAGTGCAGGTCAGGTGAATTGGCCACACTAAATTGCCCATAGTGTTAGATGCATCATTTAGGGGGAAACAGGTCTGGGTGGGTTACTCTTCAGAGGACTGGTTGGGCCAAAGGGCCTGTTTCCATACTGTAGGGAATCTAAGCTATGACTCACTGGGTACTGTTTTTACCTTCATACCCTAGAAGGTTGTAGGTTCGAGGCCCACATTGCAGCTGTGAGCATGAACACTTGGCTGACACTCCTGTGCAGTGCTGAGGGTGGGTGCTGCCATTTCTAGGACATTCTGGGGCAATGTTTGTCACTCAGAAAGAGATAACGTGGGTTTTTAATCATTCTGGTAGAGCTTGCTGTGCACAAATTCACTCCCACACTAAAGCAGCAATGATTCTTCAAATGTTGGATATAAAGCGCTCAAGGGCATCTTGAAGTCATGAAAGGTGCTACAGAAATGAAAGTCTGTACTGTATTCTTATCTATTTGCATGTTTTTACACACTGCTTCCAGTTGAGGGCACCCTTTCTATTGAAAAGGGCTCTTTGGACAGACAATTGGAGAAAGTGCTCCAAGTATCAAGTGTTGATGCCACAGTAATCACAGTCATAATTGTAGCTTTGTAGATATTTTCTGCATCATCCTATTCAGAGATGTTATTGCACACATCTGGTGTAGATGGAATTTGAATCCGGGTCTTCAGTCTCAGAGGGGGGGGGACACTACCACTTATTTTTCATGGGATGTGGGTGTTGCTGGCATCCCTAATTTCCCTTGCCCTGGCTTGGTAGGGCCACTTCAGAGGGCAGCGAAAAGTCAAGAATTGCTGGAGAACCTCCGCAGGTCTGGCAGCATCTGGCAGTCAACATTTCGAGTCCGGTGACCCTTCCTCGGAACGTTTAGGTCTTCAGCGTCCGCAGTTCTCCGTTTTATGCTAAGGGTCGAGCACGTTGCTGAAGGTCTGGAGTCACGTGTAGGCCAGATCCTAGTAAGGATGGAAGTCTCCTTCCCTGATGGATATTAGTGAACCAGATGGGGTTTCACAACAATCGCTGAGACGAGAGAGAGAGAGAGAGACATGGGGCCTGAAGAGTGGAGACTCAGGCTTTATTGGTTTTGGCACTGCTGGTGGCGAGGCATCGATGGTAGCGTTGGCGATTAGTGGTGACAGATGGCGCCTGAGAGCAGAGACTCTAACGTCGGTGAATCTGCCAGGGTGGCGAGGAGGGTGAAAGCCTTGGATTGGGCCAGCAGAAGAAAAAACAAAGATGGAGTCTCTTTCATAGGGTCATAGAGATGTACAGCATGGAAACAGACCCTTCAGTCCAACCCGTCCATGCCGACCAGATATCCCAACCCAATCTAGTCCCACCTGCCAGCACCTGGCCCATATCCCTCCAAACCCTTCCTATTCATATACCCATCCAAATGCCTCTTAAATATTGCAATTGTACCAGCCTCCACCACTTCCTCTGGCAGCTCATTCCACACACATACCACCTTCTGCGTGAAAAAGTTGCCCCTTAGGTCCCTTTTATATCTTTTCCCTCTCACCCTAAACCTATGCCCTCTAGTTCTGGACTCCCCCACCCCAGGGAAAAGACTTTGACTATTTATCCTATCCATGCCCCTCATGATTTTATAAACCTCTATAAGGTCACCCCTCAGCCTCTGACGCTCCAGGGAAAACAGCCCCAGCCTGTTCAGCCTCTCCCTATAGCTCAAATCCTCCAACTCTGGCAACATCCTTGTAAATCTTTTCTGAGCCTTTTCAAGTTTCACATCTTTCCGATAGGAAGGAGACCAGAATTGCATGCAATATTCCATCAGCGGCCTTTCAGTTTGTTAAAATTATTATTGTTATCCAAAATGGCACAGGAGCGTGGCAACAGTTGAAGCTTTGCATTGTATTTTCCCTTAAATATTTGTGACAATAAATCATTCAGTTGAATCAAATCAGTTCCAGATTTCTTAATTGATTTCAATTCTACTCATTGCCTGTCCCAGAGCATTCAGGCTAGGCTCTGGGCCTCCTAATCCACTGGTGGGAGCACTACACCACTATTGCTCATTCAGATATGATTCTAGTTGTGCTTAGCACTCAAGGGTCATTATTCCTATGTGAGCCTTGAGCACATATACAGACTTACTACGGAGCAGAAGGGGCCATTCGGCCCACATACACACCTGCTAGGTTCCTCAGTACATCACACTCACCTCTAAGTCAGACGATCATGTGATTAAGGCCCACCTTTGGGCCTTAAGGTCAGAATGTTGGTCGGCAGTCTGATGCAGCGCTGTGGGAATGCTGCACTGTCAGAGGTAATGGCTTTCAGGCAAGGGTCCGCCTGCCTACTTGTGTGGGTGTAGAAAGATACCACAGCACTGCTCAGGAGGAGTTTTCGTGCGTGTGTGCTGGGCAGTGCTCACCCCTTCAGTCAACATCACAGAAAACAGATGATGTGGCTTCCTTGTCGCACTCCCGTTTGCGGGAGCTTGCTGTGTGCAAGTTGGCTGCCGCATCTCCTGTGTTACGACAAGAGCTAGGCTCGAGAAAGTACCTCGTTGGACACGTTTGAGGATGCCCTGAAGTCACGAAAGGCGCTACAGAAAGGCAGGAGCTAAACCAAGCGGATGCTGGAAATCGGAAACAGGCAATACTGGAGAAACTCAGCAGGTCTGGCCAAGATAGAGAGAGAAAAACAGAGTTAATGTTTCAAATCTGATGCCACTTCTTGGGACTCTTTCTATGCCATAAATCTTGCATTCAGTAAATTGCTGTCTCCTCATCTTGATTGTTTTCCCCACCCTGTGAATCCGATGGTTTCAAAATGTGCTTTGACCTGAGAATTGGCGATAGTTTTGGAAGCCCAAATGTCTGAGGGCAGAGTGGTCATTTTCGCATGTTTAACATGTGCTTCTCTGCCTCTGGTTAGAGTGTTTGCTCTTGCTTGTGAAAGGCATGTTGGTGCCAACACCCATTGGGAGTGACAGGCGACAGATTTGTATCATTCCTCTGTATTTCTGACTGTACAGAGGGGAAGAAAAACCTGCAGGGCCCAGTATCTGAACAAGAGTGTTCATTCTCACATCATTTAGCTGAACAAAGCTTTCAGTGGTGGGAAGATGGCCTTTAGATTGCGTCCTCGCTGCCGGGGTGAGAGGTTTGCTGGATAGCATTCAGTGTAGGCCGTGGTTTCAATAACCTCTAAGGGACCCCAGAGTTACTTTGCAATGACTCTACTTCAACCAAGCGCAAGGATTCCCTTTCTGACTGTTCACTGGTGCTGAATGAGCAAGTTTGTTTCAAACTTTTCATGCTCCATTTCTAAATTCAGGAATTTATCTTCCATCTCAACAAACAATTGCATTTAAATAGCCCCTATTTAAATGGTAAAACATCCCGAGACACTTTCCAAAGACGATGACCAAACAGTGTTTGACTCTGAGCTACATTTTAGGACAGATGATCAAGAGGTTGGACAAAGAGGTCGGAATTCTGGAGCAGAGGTGAGCAGGTTATGGGAGGGAATTCCAGACTTTGGGATCCAGGCAGCTGAAGACATTCCCCTCCTCCCCCCTAGTGGCAGAGTGATTCAAATCAGCGATCTGCAAGAGGCCAGGTCAGCTGCGGCGTAGAGATGGCAGAAAATTGCGGGGCTGAAGGGGATTGCAGAGATAGAGATAGGGAGGGGGTGATAAAAATTACACTTGTGGAACTGGAAGCAGCCTTCAGTATAATCCGAGCCAAGTCAATGTGCTGTGGGCATATGGAACCAGTGTTAATGGAGTCGAAGTGTTCAATCAGCCGCGATTGTATTGAATGGCAGTCAGGCTTGACGGACTATATGGCCTACTCCTGTTTTTTATCTCCCTTTGTCCTTTGTATGTGAATTCCACTAAGATACGCACATGAAGAACATTGTTTAATTAAATACCTAAAGCACGTATAAAAAGAGACTGTCCTTTTAATGTGGATGTTAATTTAGGTTAATCGGTTCATTAGGTTTAAGTTTGCTTTATTGGTTATTTTCAAAGTACAGGTTGTACCTTTGTAATCCAGCAAGCTCAAGACCAGGCTTTTGCCAGACCAGCATTTAAGAGGCCACAATTGTACATTCTCCCCATGTCTGTGTGGGTTTCTTCTGGGTGCTCCGGTTTTGTCCCACAATCCAAAGATGTGCAGGTTAGGGTGAATTGGCCATGCAAAATTGTCCATAGTGTTCAGGGTTGTGTAAGTTAGATGTATTAGTTTGGGGTAAATGTAGAGTAATAGGGTAGGGGAACGGGTCTGGGTAGGTTACTCTTTGGAGGGTCGGTGTGGACTTGTTGGGCCAAATGGCCTGTTTCCACACTGTAGGGATTCTATGATGATTCTATGTCCACCCCTCCCAGCCTCAAGACCTGCGCCTCTCTCTCCCTCTCCCTCTCCCTCTATCCCTCTCCATCTATCCCTCTCCCTATCTTTCTTTCTATCTCTCTCCCTCTCCCTATCTATCTATCTCTCTCCCTCTCCTTAACTATCTTTCTCTCTCTCTCCCCCCTCCCTCTCTCTACCTCTCCCTCTCCCTCTCCCTATCTCTCTGTTTCTCTCTCTCTCCCCTTCTGTCCCTCCCTCCCTCCCTCTACCTCTCACACTCACTCTCTCTCTATCTCTCTGTTTCTATCTCTCTCTGTCTCTGGATGCCAGCATTCCTGAGGAGGATCAGGTGATAGTGCTTAGAGAGAGGGATGGCTATGAGGAACACATCTTACTGAAGTTCTGAGAGTGATAGGGATTGAAGCAGGACACTGACTAGTAAACCCTGTCAGTAACTACCTGCTGACTTTCTAAACATCAAAATAGTACTGGAAGGAATGAGACAGGGGAAGGGTGCCTTAAACTGGAAGGGCTGGTAGCATTGCAGGTGCCAGGCAACAGACATCACCAGGCAAGAGAGTGCTGTTTAAGTGCAGTACGACCTACAGTTTAAATAGAGACTGCTAGAACGCGGGTTTAGCAGGTAGGTTGCAGATATACATAATGCTGCAATATATTACAAAGTGACTGCCACAAAAGATAGAGAAATGTCTCACGTCAAACTTGAACTTGCTTGGGATTAGATTAAAAGAGCCTAAATGTCAGAATGCCACAGAGGATGTGAGATGTACCTGATAGCACCTTCAAAATGTGACACTGGCATTTCTCATTCCATACTTTTTGTCAATATTGATTGATTGATTGTCACCAAAGTACAGTGAAAAGCTTTGTTTACGAGCAGTACAGATCATAGTAAGCAAGGATGTACAGATCAAAAAGACTTCGACAGAGGCAGACGGGGTGACTTTGCTTCTCGAAACTAGAGAGTCCATTCACCAGTCTAATAACACCTTGGAAGAAGCTGTTCCTAAACCTGCTGGGTGCGTGTGTTCAGGCTTCTGTATCTTCTGCCTGATGGAAGAGGTTGTGGGAGATCATTACCGAAGTGGGAAGGGTCTTCGATGATTTTGGCAGCCTGTCCGTGGAGCGAGCCATGCATGGATGGAAGGATGGCTTCTGTGATGTCCTGGGCTGTGCACACCACCCTCTGTTGTTTCTTACGGTCCTGAGCAGAGCAGTTGCCATACCAGGTTGTTATGTAGATCGTTATCACACCTCGGGCCCCAGAAGAGAACCAGGGAGATAATGGGGGAGACGTGTCGTCTTCCCAGGTCAAATCAGCATTAAAACAAAAATAAGTTCAATGTATCGGGTCACTCAGAGTATATCAGCTGCAGCATACTGTGTGCTCCATTTTGTGTACTTTGAAAGGAATCATCCAAAGTGGATTCGATATTTGACCACATCCATGGCACATACACATGGTGAGTCTATGGGAGGTGGGATACAATGGACCACAGGGACTCAGCAGCACCCAAGCCTCAGGTGTCAGCAGTGGCTGAGTGGCAGCTTCTGAGTCAGAGCTCAGAAGGAGAAGCTGTCAGAAGGCTGGCTTCAATAGGCAGCTTCCTTCAACAGAGTTCTCATTCCATGCCACCGTGTGTGGCATCACTGTGTTTGTGTGTGTGCTGTGCATGGGAGTGAGCTAGAAAAGGACACAGGCAAAAGAAGGAAGCCCTCAGCTTCACGTGACCTCGCCCTCGCTCCGTGCATTCACATGCCGCTGTCTCCGGTTTTCCCAATGCTAGGTGAGGGAAGGTAAGACACGTACGTGGGGATCAAAAGCAGAAATTGCTGGAGGAACTCAGCAGGTCTGGCAGCATCTGTGGAGAGAGAAACAGAGTTAATGTTTCGGCTCTGGTGTCTCTTCCTCAGAACTGAGAGGGGAGGGAGGATGTGAAGGGTCAGAATAGTGAGGGTGAAAGGGATGGGGGAAGAAAGGGATGGCTTGTTTGAAACTGGCAGCTTGACAACTATTGCCGATCTAACCTGGCAGGCTTGGCGCTGACACAAAAGGTGCCACTCCTCTGTACTTGGCGCGCAGCCTGGTGTTGAACCAACAAGAAATTCAAATGCAAATTCACATCCCAGTGGTACCTCTACTCGGTAGAAGTGGCACCAAATCCACGTAAGTACATGGAGGCAATGTTTTAAATCTTGATGGAACAGCAGCTCCAACAGTTTGAGCTTGAATAGTTTTACTCATGATATCTAAAGCTGGCTTATACTTTACACCGAAACAGGCCGTTCAGCCTATTTGATCCAGGCTTCTGCTTCACATGTCCTGAAGAGATTCCATTATTTATTTTATTGAGAATTTGTTTAAAGGATTATGGATAATGGTTCATTTGAACAGGCTGGGAAGAAATCTGGCCTTTTCTTTGAAGGGGTAATGAAAAGTACACATCAGGACATAAGCCACATGGTTTTCAAAAAGTGTCTTTTTAAGTTAATTGCTTGGACTAACTGGAAATCACATGCTTGTGTTTATGGCTGTTCGGAGTTAGTCTTTGTTTTGAATATTGCTAAACAGTCAGCTGGGGAAGAGCCTACTGGGGGAGAGAGAGAAGCTACACAGCTCAGCCTCTGCCTTCCTGAGAAAGCTCTTTCAGAGTGCAGTGTGATAACTGAAGCTGTTAGTCCAACTGTTCTCCTCATTAGCCTCTGAAAGTCTTCCTCTTGGTATTTCCTGAACGAATTGTGTCTGCAAACATTGCAGTGACTACTGCCTGTGCATAGTGACTCTGGTCTACATGTGCCAAGATGCTCATGAAAGGTCATCCTGAATATTTCTTAACTTATCCTTTTATCTTTCAAGAACTATCAGTTGTTACCAAAGTATTGTTTTTCTTCCAAGGTTGATCTCTGTAGAGAAAGATTTTTTTAAATTTAACGTGTGTGACTGAAACGTTGTTTAGATGGGGAAGTATTTGCATTTTAATACGTCAAACTGTGTGTTCATTCATTTTGCATCATTGATGAATATGTCTTGTTGTATAAAGAAAAAGTATTTTTGTTGTTTGTCAAATAAATCTTATTGTTACGACACCGGGTAAACTCTCCTGCTTAATTTAAAACCAGCAACACAAAAAAGATGTATCCCATGCAGTAATCTGTGAAGATTCGAGAGATCAAGAACTAGTTAAAGTAAAAATTAACAACTTTATTTCTTAAAGTATAACAGAGAATAATTAACTAACAACTGTTTACAATTCCTTTCTCTAACCTATCTTTTACCTTCCCTTCTATAATACTAGTCTGATAAAACTCCTGGTTATGATTTACAAAACAAAGCTTCTTCTCTCAAAACCAGGCAGCTTTATGTTCTCCACTGTATTTCAGTCTTTTCTTCTTGGGGATTTTGCTTCACAGGTTACTGGTCGATAAAGGTACTTTTAAGAGAGCTATTTTTTGGGCAGTCTTTTTACATGCTGGTAGCTTGACAGTCCTCCTCTCAACTGTTCAATTTTCCCTGATCTTATACCCCCAAAGCATTAGATTGTGTCATTGACTTTTAAGATTGTCAATATACTCAATTCAAACTTGATTGGAGTTTGGTATTTGTTTTGGGGTATATTTAAACTGATTGGCTTAATTCAAATCTGTTTTTGTCTTCAGGCGACTAGCTACCCTAGCTACCCCAGTAGCTGGAGCACATGTTTATATTGTATCTTATTGAGAACACTTGGTGCTGTCACTGCTCATTTTTAACTCTCTTAAACGTACAGCACACTTCTACACCTTCATTACATTATTGGCAGATCTCTTTATTCTAAACCTAATGTGATTAGAATATAGCCAGTATCTGCAGATATCAGGCACCAATATGCAATAATTCTGAACTGCATATGTGCAAAAATCCTGAACTGCACGTGTGCAAACATCCAGAACCGTGCATGTGCACAAACCAGAACTCCACATGTGCAAAAATCCAGAACTGCATATGTGCACAAATCTGAAATTGCATATGCGCACAAATATGAAACCATGTATGTGCACAAATACCAAACTGCACATGTCCACAAACCAGAACTGCACATGTGCATAAATCTGGAACTGCTCATGTGCGCAAATCTGGAACTGCTCATGTGCGCAAATCTAGAACCATGTATATGCAAAAGTCCAGAACTGCACATATATACAAAAGTCCAGAACTGTGCATGTGCAAACATCCAGAAGTACACGTGCACAAATTGGGAACTGCTCATGTGCACAAATCCAGAACCGTGTCTATACACACACCTGGAACTTTGCATGCTCACAAATCCAGAACTGCACACGTTCACAAATCCAGAAGTGTGTATGTGCATAAATTCAGAACTGCGTATGTGATCTTCTTCCTCTCAGAAAGATGTTGTGTAACTTGAAAGAGGTTAGAAAAGATTTACAAGGGTGTTGCCAGGGTTGGTGGATTTGAGCTATAGGGAGAGGTTGAGTAGGTTATGGCTGTTTTCCCGAGAGCATTGGAGGCTGAGGGGTGACCTTATAGAGGTTTATAAAATTGTGAGGGGCATGGATAGGGTAAATAGACATAAGTCTATTCCCGAGGGTGGGGGAGTTCAGAACTGGAGGGCATAGGTTTAGGGTGAGAGAGGAAAGATAAAAGAGACCTAAAGGGTAACTTTTTCACACAGAGGGTGGTACATGTATGGAATGAGCTGCCAGAGGAACTGGTAGAGGCTGGTACAATTGCAACATTTAAAAGGCATCTGGATGGGTATATGAATAGGGAGGGTTTGGAGGGATATGGGCCGGGTGCTGGCAGGTGGGACTAGATTAGGTTGGGATATCTGGCTGGCATGGACGGGTTGGACCATGCCGGCCAGGTATGTTTCTGTGCTATACATGTACACAAATCTGGAACCCCACATGCGTAATGATTTTGCCCATATCAATTGTGGTCAGGCTTTATGTCATCACATAGAATTGCCACTATTTTTCATATTGGCGATGATCCTTTGTTTAAATTTGTATGATATGCAGGCATGAGGTGTCAATAGACATGGCCTATCATTTACAATTGGCCATCATGGGAACTGAGTAGACTTAAAACAACAAGATGAGTCATGGAGAAGTGTGAGTTATGAAATATGCAAGAGACAAGCAACATGCAGGGTGTGAGTGATAGTAACAGAAAGGGCCGGAAGCTCACTGCAACTTGTTCCTTCCCTGAAAAGAGAAGCAGCGATTCAATTACATTAGCAGGCAGCGAGAATGAATGACATTACACATTTGCCACCCTCAGGATATGTAGTTAGATAGGGCAATAGAAGGTCACACAGTTGGTCGTGAAAAAAAGCTAGTAAAACAGATAGCAAGTTCCTGCCTCTGCTACCACCACCCCCCTCGACCCCCACTTGCCCCCTTAGCTACCTCCAGCCTCAAATCTCTTCGCCCACTTTATTTGGATGCATAAAAATGGCCTTGGAGGAGCAAGGGGTAGGTTACCATTGCTTCCCACTCAGTAATGCAGGGTCTGATTAGGAAGGGTCAGCTCCCAGTATCTCCAGGGGAAGCAACCTGCACCGTTCGAACTGCCCGGTCATGCCCCTTCCTATCTCTGTATCTTCCTTCATCCTTACAACCCTTCAAGAACCTCATGTTACTCCAACTCTGGCCTCTCACTCAGCCTTCATCCTTTGGTGTTGAATTGCTCTGTGTTTGACGATGTGAGCTTGTTTACTATTGGTGCTCACAGGGGCCTCAGAGGCTAAACCTGGGCGTGGAGTCAGGGAAAAGTAAATAAAGAGCTGGAAAGCTGAGCTAGAAGCATGGAGAAGACATTTTAAACACCCTGAATAAAGTTCTGACACACGTAGGAATGAGTCTAATCACTGCAGAGATCTAAAATATAAAACCATGGAATCCCTACAGTGCAGATAGCGGCCGTTTGGTCTACACTGACCCTCCAAAGAGCATCCCCCTGTCCTATCCCCATAGCCCCACATTTCCCATGGCTAGTCCCCCGAGCCTCCACATCCCTGGACATTATGGGCAATTTCCCATGGCCAGTCCACCTAACCTGCACACCTTTGGACTATGGGAGGAAACCGGAGCACCTGGAGGAAACCCACGTAGATATGAGGAGAACGTGCAAACTCAACACAGACAGTCGCCTGAGGCAGGAATCGATCCTGGGTCCCTAGTGCTGTGAAGCAACAGTGCTAACCACTGAGCCAGTATATAACACACCCTAACAATTGCAGTCATGCCATCCTGGCTGAGGGCTTTGGAAATCCCCGTCCATATCTTTCTCCTTTAACTCAGTCTTTTCAATCTTCTACTTTGACAAAGCATTTGTTCACATATTCAAACATCACCTTTGTTGGTTGTGTTAATTTTTTTGGATCATAATGTTCCCGTGAAGTGCCTTTGACTGATGGCTCAGTGGTTAGCACAGCGCCAGGGACCCGGGTTTGATTCTAGCCTCAGGCGACTGTCTGTGTGGAGTTTGCACATTCTCCCCGTGTCTGCGTGGGTTTCCTCCGGGTGCTCCGGTTTCATCCCACAGTCCAAAGATGTGCAGGTCAGGTGAATTGGTCATGTTAAATTGTCCGTAGAGTTAGATGCATTTGTCAGGGGTAAATATGGGGAATGGGTCTGGATGGGTTACTCTTTGGAGGGTTGGTGTGGACTAGTTGGGCCGAAGGGCTTGTTTTCACACTGTAGGGAATCTAATCTAAATTATTATACGTTAATTGTCCTGTATGACTACAAATGGTGGATGTTGTTAAATGTCCATTTCTGTTGATTGAGAAAGATTGAAAGATCAGTGGTGTGCAGCATTGCTTCCTGATAGTGCAGGTCTGAGTTAAGACAAAACGTTGGAGAGGCGTAGACGTTTGAACCTTGTAAGTCAGGTAACCTGGTGGAAGTGTATAAGAAAATTCATCTTTAGTTCAAGCGCAAAGAGGAGACCAAGGGGTGGTAACTTCAGCCAAGCTCAAGGCAATATGCTGGCTAGTATCAGAAAGGTTCTTCTGGAAGGGCGCAGAAATTTTAGGGTCATTCTGGATGGATGATTTAAGCTAGGTGGAAAGAAAATGATAGAAAGAAAGAAAAAAAACGTGAAAAGGCTTGCATTTGTACAGCCCTTCTCACAATGTCAGGATAGTCCAAAGCATTTTACAGCCAACAAAGAGCTTTTGAGGTGCAGCTGTGGTTGTAAAGTACAAGATGTGGCAGCCACATTTGCGAACCGTAAGCCCCCACAAGCACCAGTTCGATAAATGCAGAGATAACCATGTTTTGGTGACGTTCGTTAGTAGAACTCCCCTCCAAAATTGTGGCCATGGGATTTTTTGCGCCCATCTGAGAGGGCAGACAGGGTCTTGATTTAAGAGATGGCTCCTCTAACCTAGGTCGGTCAGCTCAGATTATGTGGGACTTCAACTCACTACTTACTGCTGGGGAAGAGGAAGAGCCGATAGGGGCAGCACCTCTGTCTGAAATGACACAACCAAACTGCTTTTTGTACCTAAGGTACAAAATTGAGTTGTACACAAAAAGGAATTGAGTTACACACAAAACAATATCATTTGATTTTGGGATAGATTTTTGTTTTGTTTGGCACAGAACTCACTCAATTCTTCTACTCTGTTCTTCTCATCTGCACCAATGGAATATCTTTGTGAGATTTGAATGCCTTCCAGCCGTTGTTTAGGAACAAAAGGTCAGAGTGCCTTTTTTGAAATAGCATCCGGACCTTTTCATTGAAAATTGATCACAGAACCAGGCTACACGAAGTGATAATGTTGCTACCTAACAACTAATAGCTGATCTCTTCCTCTGATACCTCTGAATCAATACATTGGCATTCAATTTTAACTGCATCCTTCCAGATAAAAGTCATTTAAATGATGATCGATTGTAAATGGGACCACTCCAGCACTTATTCTACAGAGTTGTTCCTTAAAAGAATCACATTTGAAGAGGCTATTAAGATTTGAACAACGAGTGACTGGCGATCATACTGATTTGAGGCTGAAGTGTGCAATTATTGGTAATCATTTCTGCCCATTGAAACATGTTCATCAGATTTTGAAGTGCATCTCATCATCGAGACTCACTTTTAAAGAAAACTTCTTTAGAAAATGGCCAACAATATTAACATCCATGGTCCATTCATTTGTATGTCAATTCTTGAACATTGTTCTTTTCAAACAAAGTATTTAATGAGATCACGAGGCACTAGGCACTAAATGTTTTCTCCTCGTTACAATCTTTCTTGTCTTTCTATCTCACCAAAGACACATCCAAATCTCACGACTGCTGAGAAGGGCAACAGATGTAAAGGAGCACCACCAACTTCAGGGCTGGACATCATCCTGACTTCAAACGACAATAGATTGTGGTGTACAAGTTGACGCAGAAGAGAGATGCAATGGTTTTGGTCGAGGTTTGTCCCGAGCAGCTCCGTGACACAAGACTCTGTGCTCTACGGTCTGTTCCCTGGGAGGCACACCAAGACGAACATCGACTGTGCCTGGAGGACCATCAACTCAGTGAAAGACTCTCTTTGATTGGCCTGAAACGTATTGGTCTTCCGGAACAAGGGGTTGACCCTGATCGACTGTTGCAAACTGGCACAGTCCAAGCTCCAGGACTACGTACTGAGGGACACACTAAAGATTGGGGCAACTACTGCCAAGGCGCAGTGGGGAAAGACCACTGTCTGAGGGCCTTTTAGACCCCAAGTTAAGATTAGATTTCCTACAGTGTGGAAACAGGCCCTTCAGCCCAACAAGACCACACCAACCCTCCAAAGAGTAACCCACCCAGACCTACTTCCCTCTGACTAATGCACCGAACACTATGGGTAATTTAGCATGGCCAATTCACCTGACCTGCACATCTTTGGATTGTGGGAGGAAACCGGAGCACCCAGAGGAAACCCACGCAGACACAGGGAGAATGTGAAAACTCCACACAGACAGTCACCCGAGGCTGGAATTGAACCTGGGATCCTGGTGCTGTGAGGCCGTCCGTGGGGGTCCGTTCAGTTATCGGACCCTTCCGATGCCTCAAAGGCATGTAAATATAGTCTTGTACAAATAAGAGATGCCTTTGATTTGTTTGGATAGAGTCAAACTCCAAAGTTTGGTTGTTTCCTTGATATGCTACTGTACAGAATCCAAGTGCATTTGTGACTATGTACATATATAAAGATATTTTTTAATGAATAAAGTATCTCTTGAAATAAAATAAGTAAGTTGGCGCAATGCATAGGGTGGCCCTTTTTTGATACCAAAGTGCCCATCCGTTGGAAGTTGTCCTCAATTTTTCAGCTCAGCAACACATTTCGGATTATACTCGCCCTAACCACTGGCACATGGAATCAAGCAGGTGATACAGACTGAGTTGCCACAAAGGTGCATGGCACGCCAACACAAAACAGATGCCACAGGATGCTTGGCAAACAGAAATAGGTTGTCCCGCGCCCACATTAGGGTTCACATTCTAGACTCAGCACCCAAGTTACTCACCATCTTTGGAAGGAGTTTTCTAAGCTTCAAAGCTCAATTCTTAAGGCACAATCTATAACTGATTGCCATTCCTTCACTGCCTCTCAGTCAACATCCTGGAACTTCCTCCCTATCAACACTGTGGGTGTCCGTAAACCACGCGGACTGCAGGGGTTCAACAAAGATGGCTCACCAAGACCATCTCGAGGGCAACCAGGGGTGGTCGATACGCCCACATGCCATGACCAACCACAAAATAAACTATCAGTGATGGTCCTCTGTACGTCTCAGTCTTGTTCCCCTTAAACTCTTAATAACCAATCCGACATACCATCTCTCCTTCCTGCTTCTGCTATCTTTTTCTATCTGAAAATATAAAACTGTGGGAGTCTTCACTTTCCTTAATCATCCTTTCCTTCCACAATCTAGAGGCACCTGAAACACAAAGTTGACATGATTTATTTCTACACCTTTGAGTTTATTCACCTTCACTCCGACTGAGTGTTGGCCTTTGAGCATCGAGTCACAGAGACGTACATCACGGAAACAGACCCTTTGGTCCAACTTGTCCATGCTGACCAGATATCCTAAACTGATCTAGTCCCATTTGCCAGCATTTGGCCCTGATCACTCTTCCTATTCATATACCCATCTAGATGCCTTTTAAATGTTGTAATTGTACCAGCCTCCACCACTTCGTCTTGCAGCTCATTCCATACATGCACCATACTCTGCATGAAAAAGTTGCCCCTTAGGTCCCTTTTAAATCTTTTGCCATCTCACCTTAAACCTATACCCTCTAGCTTTGGACTCATGTACCCTGGGGAAAAGACTTTGACTATTCTCCCTATCCATACCCCTCATGATTTTATAAACCTCTATAAGGTCACCCCTCAGCCTCTGACACACCAGGGGAAAAAAAAACTCAGCCTCTCCCAATAGCTCAAACCCTCCAATCCTGGCAACATCCTTGTAAATGTTTTCTGAACCCTTTCCCCAGTGTGTTCTGAAGAAAGGAAATTATCTCGGGATGTGTTTACATTTTTGAAACCTGCAGCATTCAAATCTGCTCAGAAAGGGAAGGATGTTGTGAACCAGTTGTGTTCATGTTTTGGTGAGAATATGTATATTGTCCTTTCAGGAACCCTAAGGATCAGGCCATATTGTGAGGAAGTGTTCTTGCACCATGTCATTTAAGGCGCAGTGATAACAGGTTTCATTTCCACAGCCTATATTTATAAACAACCTTTAACATCACAGAGAATCTCAAGGTCCTTCACAGGAATGTTAGGAAGCCAAATTTAATACTGAGCCACATAAGGATTGAAATCTTGGCTGAAGAGGTCAGTTTTAAGGAGTGCCTTAAAAGAGGAGAGAGAGAGATGGAGAGGTTTGGAAAAGGAATTGCAGAGTTCAGGGCCTTCTTAGTTCTCTGTGCAGCTCTGGTCGCCACACTATAGGAAGGGTCTGATTGCATTATAGAGAGGGTGCAGAGGAGATTCACCAGGATATTGTCTGGGCTGGAACATTTCAGCTCTGAAGAGAGACATGACAGTTTTAACATATGAGGAACGTTTGAGGACTCTGGGTCTATACTCGGAGTTTAGAAGGATGAGGGGGGATCTAACTGAAGCATATAGAATACTGAATGGCCTGGATGGAGTGGGATGTTGGGAAGATGTTTCCATTGGTGGGAGAGACTAGGACCCCAGGGCACAGCCTCAGAGTAAAGGGAAGACCTTTAAGAATGGAGATAAGGAGAAACTTCTTCAGCCAGAGAATGGGGAATCTGGGGAATTCATTACCACAGAAGGCTGGGGAGGACAGGTCATTGGGTATATTTAAGACTGAGATAGGGAGGTTCTTGAGTATCAAGGGGATCAAGGGTTGTGGGGAGAATGCAGGAGTATCTGGAACTCACTGCCTGAAAGGGTGGTAAAGGCAGGAACCCTCGAGACATTTGAAAAGTATTTAGCTGAGCAGTGAAACACCATAGCATACAAGGCTATGGTCCAAGTGCTGGAAAATAGGACTAGAGTAGATCAATGTTTGATAACAGACATGGACACAATGGGCAGAAGGGCCTCCTTCAGTGCTGTACAAACTCTATAACTCCCTAGCCACTGATGATGGAGTGATTGAAATCAGATATGTGCCAGAAATGGAAGAGGGCAGAGATCACAGAGGGTTTTAGAGGGAGTTACAGAGATAGGGAAGGCTGAGACCATGGAAGGATTTGGAACCCAAGAATGTGAATTTTAAAATCAATGTATTGCTAAACCAGGTTCCGATGTAAGTCAGCAAGCATGAAGTGATGGGGAAAATGACTTTGTGTGAGCTTGTTGCATATTACAGAAGGTGAATACATATTGTGTATCTATTCACCTTGATGCTACCTGTTTTGTGAACAATTGTCATTCGAAGTTCCTCTCTCGACATTGAAGCCGCCTGCCTGAACTTCCTGCAATTACGCTTCTTCCCAGTGGATGTTGGAATTTATAATGAAATTATAAAAATAGCATTGAATGTATTAAAATGGGAACTGAATACCTGTGCTAGTCCAATTGTCCCACTGCCTGTTAATTGCACTTCACTTCAAAACTGCAACCAGCCTTGGAATTTGGGATAGTGATTCAGCAGCTCACTTTGCTTTTAATCCAATCTGTGCTTACAATGAGGCCCCTGACTGTCCTTAGAATGTAAGACATAGGAGCAGGATTCGGCCATTTGGCCCCTTGAATCTTCTCTGTCATTCAGTAAGACCATGGCTGATCTGATTATGATCTTAACTTCACTTTTCTGCCTCCCACCCATCACCCTTGGTTCCCTTGTCAGTACAAAAAAAAATCTGTCGAGCTCAGCTTTGAATATATTCAGAAATCCATTTGCCACTGCTTGCTTGGGGAGAGAATTCCAAAAACTAATGGCTGTCTAAGAGAAAGGGTTAGGCAGAAATGACTCGAGGGCACTATTCAAAGAATGAGCCTGTTCTTCCTAGTGGCTTGACCAGTAAAAAGGTAAAGTTGCCATCGTCTTAACAGACTGTAGGAATACTCCCTCATTGGAGAGGGACTATGAGAGAAGGTTTAATCTGAGACATTGCAAGTTAGGGAAAAGGTTAAGAGGGCAAACCCTTCATGGTAACCTCAGCTGCTGCAAAGAATTGAACCCATGCTGTTGGTATCACTCTGCATTGTAAACTGGCCACCTAGCTAACTGACCCCCACACTTGGCCAGCATTTCTCCTTCAAACCACACCACTAACAGTCTGGTCATTATCACTGCTGTTTCAGGGGCTGGACAGATGCATTTTAGTTGCAAAACATTTTGAAGCACATCTTGAGGATGTAAAAGATGTTAAATAAACAGAAGTTCTCTTTCCTGCTTTACTTATAATTTAATAAACGTAAAAAATAAAGTTTGATCATAATCCCTCCGTATTGTGTAAGGGCCCAATTATCTTACTGGATAATACCATTGTGACGTTCTGATCAGTTCTGTCTGGAATTTAGTGACCAGCACTCAATATAAACACAGGCAAATATTAAAGTTGGAATGGCTTTCGCATTAATAGTTAAAGAGAATTTAAATAGGCTTTCAAATACAGTCTTTGGCTCTTGCATAATTTGTCTGTTCTCGTCCATGCCCATTGTTCATCCTAATCTGGGTCTCACTTTACTTCTGACATCTTTTATGGACCATTCCAATCAGTTCAAATTCCACTGTGGCCAACATGATTGATGCTCACAGAAGTTCAGCAGAGCACCATCGTTTTACCAGCTTTTTCTTCTGGTTTGCCATGCTAGAGGGATGGAGTTTAAAACAAGGGGGTTCTGCTGCAGCTGTATACGGTGCTGGTGAGACCACACCTGCAGTACCATGTACAGGTTTGGTCTCCTTACTTGAGAAAGGATGTACAGGCACCGGAGGGGGTGCAGAGGAGGTTCACTCGGTTGATTCCGGAGTTGAGAGGGTTGGGTTATGAGGAGAGACTGAGTAGACTGGGGTTATACTCGTTAAAAGAATGAGGGGGGCTCTTATAGAAACATATAAAATGATGAAGGGAATAGATCAGATCGAAGCAGGGAGGTTGTTTCCACTGGTGGGTGAAACTAGAACGAGGGGACCTCGCCTCAAAATACGAGGGGAGCAGGTTTAGGACTGAGTTAGGGAGGAGCTTCTTCACCCAAATGGTTGTGAGTCTGTGGAAGTCCCTGCCCTGTTGAGGCTTCCTCACTGAATGGTTCTAAGGCAACGATAGATATTTGAACAGTAAAGGAATTAAGGGTTATGGTGAGTGGGTGGGTAAGTGAAGCTGAGTCCATGAAAAGATCAGCCACGATCTGGGTGAATGGTGGAGCGGGCTGGAGGGGTCAGATGGCCGACTCCTCTTCCTGGTTCTTATGTTCTTATTTCAATTCACAGCTGTGACGCCACAATAATAACTTGGCAACTGTAGCTTGTTTGGTAGTGAGGCATCCTCTCTGTCTTTCTGTTTCTTACCTATGTCTATAGTCCCCATTGCTTTGTGGGTAATGGGATAGAAGAGAGGGTAGTGGGGTTGGAAGAGATGGAAGAAGGGCGAGTGGATGGGAGTGAGAAAGAGCAGTTTGTTCATGACTACAGGCAAAGAGCCAGCACTGGTGAGTAGCGCCTTCTTGTTTTAGAATCTAATTGTATATCCTTTAATTATGCTTCCATGGGATGTGGGTGTTGCTGGCTAGACACCCATCCACAAGTGCCTTTGAGATATTGGTGGCAGTGAGTCATCTTCTTGAACTGCTGCAGGCAATGCAGTATAAGTACACTCCTGGACCTAGCGGACTTCAGCTTGCTGCAGGGCAGAGAACACCAGCAATACGAAGTGGTCAGAGATGACATTCCAGATCTAAAGCCATCCCAAAATGACCCATTCCTGCTGCCATTTCAGAGGACTCCAATTGTAACCAGATGGCAGAATCCATCGATCTAGGCAGGGTGATATTTGAGATGTCTTTTGGAACATGGCAAATGCAATGCTTATTCTAACATCTTGCAAAGTGGAGGAAGAACAACAGTATAACCAAGAGCTGAGATACAGTGCCAAGGGTTGTCTGGCTGGCCTCTGGGTTACTTACGAGCCCTTCGAGCATGCTTGGTTATTCAATATTCAGTCCCCTGTTCCTGCTTTCTCCTCGATACCCTTTGTTCCCTTTAGTCCAATACGCTTATCGCTCTCTGGGTGAAGAAATTTCTCCTCATCCCAGTCCTAAATGGCCTACCCCATATCCTTAACCATGAACCCCTGATTCTGGACTCCCCAGTAGTCAGGAACATCCTTCCTGTGTTTACCCAGTCTAGTCCTGTTAGAATTTTATAGGGTTCCATGGAACCCCCCCTCATTCTTCTAAACTCCAGTGAATATAGTCCTAACCGATCCAGTCTCTCTTCATATGTCAGTCCTGTCATCCCAGGAATCAGTCTTGTAAATCTTCGCTGCACTCCCTCCATCACCAGACCATCCTTCCTCAGATAAGGAGACCCAAACTGCACTTAGTACTCTAGTGTGGCCTCACTAAGACCCTGTATAATTGCAGCAAGACATCCCTGATGCTGTCAGAGTTGAGGTATGTTGATTGTAGGGTTCAGAGTAATACCCTTGCAATTTTGCTTGATTGCCAAGATGAAATTTCATTTTCTCAAGAGGTTTACCTGCAATTGAGTTCCCTTCTCGCACATCATGCAGTCTAGTAGAGTTCACAGGAGGACCCGCAGTACCTAGTCGTTTGAAGGAACAGAATTGAGAACATAAAAACCTATTTCCTACCAGTCCCATTCCCTTATCAGCCTAGGATCATAAAATCCTGACGTCGATATTCAGGTTGAGAAAATGACACAAGATTACTTTAGTGCCAGTTTGTTGCTCTTTTTGTCTAAATTTCAAAATGACTGCCACGTGTCCTTGATTGTGGCAAGATGGGGAGGCTGTTCTGCTGTTGGAGTTGGGAGACCATCTTGCATGTGGCCATCAAAGAGTTGGAGGGTGGTGGAGGGGGGGGGTGCAGTCCAATTTGTGCTCCTAATTACTTTCCCCTTTGGAACCTCCAATGAGCAACTTGGTGGTACATAAGTATTTGATAGCTTTCAATTTGCACTTATTGCACATTCTGTTGAATCTACACAGCCCCAAGTGTGGGGAAATATTATAAACTGTCTTCTTTTCCAAAAAAATCCAGTTTGTATCTGTTATGCATTTAGCATCAGATGTCACTGTGCCACTGTGTGGTGGCAGTAGAGTTAGAATGGGGGGATTTTACAATGCACAACGTGTTCCTCTGATTTAGCAATTCCTGATTGAAAACTTGAAGGATCCATCAAGTGAACATGGGTATGATCTATAATGGAATAGGATGCTTCAGGTAGGAAAACTGACTTGCTGAAACCTTGACCAAATGTTTGTTTTAGAACTTTAAAATTGGTGATCGCAACAGAATACACAGAAACAAAATTCTTCTTAGAACTAAGAGCCTGCTAATATTGCTTTGATTTTAAGTCAGTAACCATCAAGAGGGCTCAAACATAATGAACACCTTCCATACTTCCAAATGCATCGGGCTGGACAAGTATATTGGCAGTCACTTTGTTCCACTAAAATTAAACCTTCCTCTCATTGTTCTCAACTTTGTAATTTGTGACCTTTCTTTGAAAGTGCACTGGGAATATGACAGTCAGTGTTAATGAGTCAATTGAAAGGCAGCACCTTATAAAGACAAACATTTCCCTTTAGTGGCACCTTGGTGGTGTTCAAGCATTTCCCCATATCGATGGTGACATTTCCAGAAAAATCCCCACTCAAAATCTCAAAAGGGAGCTTCGGAGTCCATTTCATGTAATAAAGACGAAGGAACCTTATTCATCTGGGCCTGACAATGATGGCAGTGTTTGCATTTTATGTCTTCACATTAAATCTGTCTGCTATTTTAATGGTAAACCAAGCTGCTTAACACCTCCAATAAGGTAGAAGACTGTGGAATTTAATCAGTGTTCAGTGTTTGTGCAATTTTCACAGATTTCTCACAGAAAGCAGCACACCTTTCACCTCCCTTCAGGTCAGGTTGTGCCTTTGTAGCAGATACAGGGTCTGCATTTTCCCTGTAACTGACTGACAGAAAACATTGCTTTCTGATTTGCCTATTGCAAATGCTTTCACCACTGGATATCCAGGATTTTCAACGGAATCAGCTCAAGTTGTAGTCTCCCATTGTAACTGCAGCAATACAAGGCTAAAGCTGTTAAAGCAACACTTGTGGTTGATGCTAATAATGCTCCATGGAGTTCGCCAGGGATTATCATTCAATCCCTGGATACAGGTAAGTGATGGTGAGTAAGGTCAAAGGAGTCCATTGGTTGTGGTGCATGGGGAGGTGGGGACAAGTGCAGGAGGCACTTCACCTGCCTGATCCCCAATGCTGGATCCCTCATTTGGGCACTGAGGGTTTGCTGGGTATCTTTCAGGAGATACAGGAGGGCCATTTGACTCCCATTAAATTCCTGACCAACCACTACATTCGGCTGGGCCTAGGGATCAGGGGTGTCAATGAGGAGGTGAGCTTCTTGTGTTGGCTCCTCCCTGCCTCCAACTGGGGTTGCATGGACATTTGCCTACTGCTGGCAGACTGGCACGATTGAGTGGGGCCTGCCACCATGTGGTCGATCACCAGGGGCTAAGTCAAATTCTATCAATTGTTTCACTTGGCTGAGCACATGGCATAAGTATCCAGAGAGTCAGTCATCTGTGCCACATGAATCTCCAGCTCAATAAATGAAAGAGTGAAACCAGCCAGCAACTGTCCAATAATGAACCCCCCCCCCCCCCCGCCACACACAGACACACACACAGACATCACATTTACAATGGCATATATATTTATTATCATATAAGAAGGGCATCTTTGATGGCAGGTATAACATACTTTAAAATTTTGTTTTCTCACAAGAAGCTATGATCTCTGATTTGAAAGCTCCAACATCATTGACTGCTCTGCATTTGAAATTGACACATAACTGTGTGGGATACAAGTGAGCCTTCCCAACATGTCCTCCAGAAGTCCATACTTTCAATTCTGCAAGTCCATCCTGGATCCAGATGATGAAAATGCCAACACTGCCATTGATGAAATGCTTTTGTTCCAATGGGTCACTACTGCCTTCTTTGAACAGTCATTGTCTGGGTTTAGGTGAAGATCTGAAGACTGGTGATGATGAGAATCTGTAGGCTCGGTCTTCAACCTAACGTTCTAAGTCCACCACAAAATCCTGTTTGTTTTTTTTTTGATAATTAGTGCTTGTAGAAAATCAAAATGGAAACCAAACTTCCTCTTCAGACTTGGTAAATCATCACAGTATGGCATCAAAAGTCAAGAAGAGACAATTGGGCTTCATCCATAGAAACCACTCATTGCTGCTTCCAAGTAACAATCATGTTTGCAATGATAAAATAGCGAACACCAGTCAAATACTATCATTCTATACCCTTGTGCTTTATCTGAATAAAAGGTGTACATAGTACATATATATCCCATGTTAAAGGCTAAATGTTTTCTTTTGTTCCTCATACAATTAAAGGCAGTCTGAAGTCAGTAACAAGAAATGATACAATAGCATTGTAATATTACAAGCATCTAATGATTACTATACATAACAACACATCAAGCTAAATGAATAAGATGCAAGTCAATGTACTGTATCTGATGTTACTTGGCAGAACTTATACATATGAATTGCACAGGTTTGACACTGTTGGTTTGGCTTCATTTCACTCCCTATGTATCACTCTTTTGTCTTTAATCTTTAAAAAAAGATACATTTTAAAGGACTGTCAGACCCTTCCTGTGGATTGTCACTCAGATGCTGCAGAGCTGTGTAATTTCACAGGCAGTTATAGGTGAAGGGTCTCAGGCCTTTCCACCACATGAAAGGTGCTACTCAAATACAAGTTGCTGTTCGCGGATGCAACTCCATCACCCTTTAGGTTCATGGATTATAATAAAGGAGTCATGGACAAATGACTTGGAGTTGTTTATTTTTCTCTGCTCCTCACAACTGTAAATTTACTGTCACCTGCACTGGGAGCATTAGCAGCAGAATCTGTGAGAGTTATCATTCCAATCTTTCCTGGTTAACAGAGAACACTTTTTAAAGAGATATCCAGTAATTAAGGTTTAGGGAGCAGATATTAATCTGGACTCAAAACACCAGAAGCGCTTAAACTAACAACGATTAATGTGTTTATTCCAATTGTTACCTTGTCAACTGTGGCCATTTAATTGAGAATCATTCTGCCCACTAAAGCAGAATTACTTGGCATAATCTTCAGCGGGCAGCCCCTACACACAGAAAAACATTTCCACTTTGCTCTCATGAAGAATGATGGGCAATTGTCTTCTCTTTTGAGGGCATGGGGGAAGGGAAGGACTGAACGCTCAGTATTTTTCATGAAGAATGTCAGTAGCAGTAAAAGGTTTTCATTGACATTCAGTATCAGTGATGTACTCTCTTATGAATTCAAACCAGCAAGTAAGGCTCATTCTACTCTACCCTGTCAACGGTGTAAAAATCTCAGCAGAGAATCAATCTGGCATCTCCAGTCCATAAAATCTACTTGCCCAATTCTCCAACAGTGAGGCTAACAGTCTGATGGCGATTTAACACACAAGTTCACATTCAGTACAAAGCCATGTCCACGGCACAGTTAGAACAGTAGTGAGATCACCTGAGATAACTTCACAAAGAATGTTGGAAGCTAAAAGGGAGAGAAACCATGTATCATAATCTGGGCAACGATGCCTAAATTGTACCAAAGTAGCACTGATTCTTGGTTGAATTAAAGAATTCAAATTTCTTTCAATTTCCCCTCCCCTTTGTGAATCAGTCAAGTGGTGAAGGGGAAGGGGCAGTTCAGGTAGCAGGAGATGTTCTGGGAATGGTTGCTTGCTTGACTTGTTCTTTAAGTATATGTAGCAGGTAAGATTGTGTCTGTATCTCATGTTGACTGTTGGGTTTACAGCCATGATGGTTAATTTGTTGTCAGTCCCTTTGTCCTGTTGTCAGTCACTGGTGTGTCAGCCGACACATAGTCTCATGTCATCTGTGGAAAGATGTCTCTGCAAATTTAGGGACTCTCAACTGTCAGTAATAAGCAGCTGATTAACTCTCCTCTGGCTCTGGGCTGGCAGTCATTTAAAACACTGATGAACATAATATTTAGCATTGAATTTACATTACTTAACATAAATGATCACCTTTGCAATTTGAATAAGGGTGTTAGTCCATTGATGATTCTAATCATCAATCTGTTTCTCCTCAAAATTGGCATGGCGTTGAATACATAGTTTCCTTAAGATAAATTCAAAATACATTACATTATACTATGGAAATCTTCTAAACATCAGACCTTCCATCTTGTACAACGCATAGTTGTTTAAGAGTATAATTCAGCAGCAAAGAGTCTTGTGTAGACACACAAATCTACAAAAGGAATGATAATTCATACTGAAGTCTTTGTTCTACAGATACCAGTGGTCATCATACACTAAAGTCTGAACATTGTGCAGTTTTCTCCCTTGAAATTATGTTTGACACAAGAGTGCTCAAATCGTTCTCGAGCTTAACAATTCGCCAGGCTCTTGTCCATGCCCACAATCCAAACCAGTGCTGCAACCTCAGCTGATGGATAAGTGCAGGCCTGCAATTCAGTCAGTCTCTGTGAACATCTCATTTCAAACCTGCCTTGATATAGTTCCCAAATGGAGAGCAGACACCTCCACTCCTTCCATTCCCCCCCCCCCCCCCCCCCTCCAAAAGAACTATATGTTGTTCCATTCTTCTTTTGTGCGATATGGACATCACCAGCAAGGCCTGCATTTGTTGATTATCTCTAATTGCACACACAGAGTCGCAAGTTGGTCAAGCCAGGAAAGGACAGCAGATTTCCTTCCTTTCAGGGCATTAGATTAGATTAGATTCCCCTACAGTGTGGAAACAGGCCCTTCGGCCCAACAAGTCCACACCGACCCTCCGAAGAGTAACCCACCTAAACCCATTCCCCCTAACTAATGCACCTAACACTATGGGCAACTTAGCATGGCCAATTCAGCTAACCTGCACACCTTTGGACTGTGGGAGGAAACCGGAGCACCCGGAGGAAACCCACGCAGACACGGGGAGAATGTCCACACAGACAGTTGCCCGAGGTGGGAATTGAACCTGGGTCCCTGGCGCTGTGAGGCAGCAGTGCTAACCACTGAGCCACCGTGCCGCCCCATTAGAGTACAAGATGAGCTTTTACAACAATCGACAATGGTTTCATGGTCACCATCACTGAGATTAATTACTGAGATTTAACAGTTCCATCCTCCCAATATTAAATTACTATAAGGCAGGAGGAATCACTTCCATTTTCCATTGCTGAAGGTCTTTTTGACTAAAGCCAGGGACTGCATGAAGTCTCAGTCCAGTTGATATGCTAGAGCTGGGCAGGATACTCAGAAATTCTGTTGAGAATTATAGGTACACAGGGGCAGATGAGATATGTCTCTTAGTCATAGCCTGGCCAAGGAAGATGTGTCCATCTTATGATGTTTGGAAGCTTAAGTTGTAAGATTTTATTAATTCCTCAGTCATTGGCCAACTGCCTTTAGTGTAGTTATCAGGTTTCAGGTCTGCAGTTAAGTTGATGATTGCATCAATCAGTTCTGCCTTTATATGGATAAGGGGTTGCAGTTGATTTTATTTTTCAGATGTTACGTACAAGAAGTTACGGTTGTCCAATTTTTCATTGCTCTCCCAATGAGACTTGATTGAAACAAAAAAAGCTCAGTATCACAGGCATGGTCTAGCAAATGGAATCACCTCTATTAACATCATGGGACAAAAGGAAAACCACACTGCTATAGGATCAGCTTACACTTCATAGACATTTAAATCGTTCTGTAAGTGAAAGTAGGACTTTAACAGAAGTTGCTGGATTCTTTCTGTCCCGACTGTGAACAATTAGTAACAGCCCCTCAAACCTGTTCCACCATTCAATCAGGTCACTGCTGATCTATACCTGTTTTGGTCTCTTATCCCTGAACGACGTCTTTGCTTCCTCAGCCAAACTTCAGGTTCTTTAAGTCCAAGCCTGAAATCAGTTAATACTTCATCATCAAACAATGTCACAAAGTGTTGGTGGGAGCCTGTACTATGGGTCTCTGACCTTCACTCTGCCTTCTTAATAGGGAGACTCCAGAATGGTGCATTATCCACCAAAGTTTAGTATTTGCAAGTTCAATTGACTGTGGATTATGAGCAGAGAGGCTGACCTGTGAACTGTCCAAGGTTACTGAAACCCCACCTCAATCAATGTTATTCAGAGGTGAAGTGGTTCTTTCTATTGCATTTTCTGCTTAGATTTGTGTTTAGATTTGGGAGAATAGGACCCAGCTTTTCTTTAATAAAGATCATTTGACTGGGGGGAAAACTGGAGTGTCCATTTCCAGAATTACTGAGATGAGGAGCAGACATCCTTTTCCTTCTCACATTTCCAACTATTGTTCAATGGCAATACATATGTTATAATCCAACTGCAATGGCTCTACAACGAACACACAACCAAAAATAAGCTTGAGTCATTTCCTTTTGTACAGTGTTACGTACTTCACAGTTTTTGGCACAGGAACAACATCATGTGTTGTGTTTTTGTCACTGAGTATATTTAAGATGGAGATAGATAGGTTCTTGAGTATCAAGGAGATCAAGGGTATCAGGGAGAAAGCGGGAGAACAGGGTTGAGAAACTTATCAAGCCATGATTGAATGGCAGAGACAATTTGACGGGCTGAAAGGCTGAATTTCTGCTCCAATGTTTTCTGGCCTTATAGTTTGTTTCCAATAGCTACCATCTACTTTCCTGGACAACACCTCCCCCCATTAAGTGTGCTGGACTTGGAAGCATCTATTTGATCAATGTTTCCATTTTATCTTTAGAGAGAGAGAGATTAATCTTGGGAGAAAGTATAAAATGGGTGAATCACTGACCTGTTTTACAATCTGCCTGATTTCTGTTTTCTGTGATGACTAATTTGTTCTGACCCTCCTTGTACTGGTGCCCAAGAAAAGTTTCTCACTGTCTGCCACAACTTTAGCTTCAATTTAACAAATAAATGAGGCAGTGTTTATCTCTCAATCAAACCTGCACTACTTCCCCACTTGGTGTCCTTTTTCATTCCAACTCTGAGCGAACTATAGTGTAAAGTGACCACTTGGCAATGGAAGAAGAGATAATGGGTATAAATGTTATTAATAAACAAATTGCATCAGCAATAGGAAATGAATTGTTGTAGCAACAGGTTTTACTTGAGATGACGTGAAATGTGCTCTAATGTTTGTTTTACCTTAAGAACATGATCACACAACATGATATGAGCGGCCTACAGAAGCGTTTACAATAATCAGTGAATAAAAAATTCCTTTTACAAAACTGGAATATGACTCTAGATGAGAGAAAAAAGTTGGTTTTCTTTTCGCAAAGTTAGTGTAAGAATGAGTGGAGTCCACGGAACAGTCATCCCCAAAACTGCCATTTTGTTTCAAACATGTAGTCGGGTTGTTTTTTGAGTGTGTCTCCAGAAGGTTTGTTCAATGACTTTGGTAGTTCAGAATTGGACAGCTCCAATCTCCGTGGACAGTCCAGTCTCCTTTCCGCTTGTTGAACCGTGAGATAAGTGCGTGTCGTAGTGGTTGCCAGTCATGAGCCTCAGCTATCAGCAGGTGAAGTCTTCAAACGTGCTGCGAGGCGGGTGGTGAGGTAGAATGTTCGCTGGGTATGTCATTCCCGCTGGGTGGCTCCTTAGGTTCTCACATGGGTTCTGTGGGAAAAGGAAGCAAATTCCCCACACTGACAGTTAAAAGATTAGCGACATCCACAATCCCCAAGGCAAAAACCTTGGGGACTCATTTCAACAGGAGCTGAATGGGTTCATTGGCATTTCATGATGAGGATATGAAATGGGATAAAGATTTATCAGGGTCTATCTTGAAAAAGAATGTAAGGTACACCCCCAGGAGATGGGCCCTGATGACAAAAACAGAATGAGAAACAGGGACAACAGAGTGCAAAATCCTGGACTGGTACCAATGCACCTTATCTAGTAAACTCCAAAATATATCATAGGGATGTCAACAGAGGGATGGTAGAACAAGTTGGCTTCATTAAATTGAAGTTACTCTTCTGAGTTATAGTTGGCAGTTGTAGACTTTTTAAAAATAAAAATTCAATAGTTTAAAGAGAAATAATGCTCTCTTAGTAGTATAGAACTTGATTTTTGCTTTAAAAGAGACAGTCCAAGCTTTTTAACATGCAGTTATCAGGACTGCTGCAAGAACCCTTTTACAATTCGGTCTTCTTGTAATTCTGCTGAAAAGCTTTGAAGCATGTCTCTTTCTCAGCAAAACTCCGGAAACAATGTTCAGTTTGTCAAGGTAAGGGATGTAAAGCTGCAGAAGAGAGAACTCCTGGTTTTGATATCCAGCACATGTAGCAGCTCAGAAGGAAGGTTTCTCTTGATGGTGTGTCAATAATGCTTCTTAGCCAGAACCACAGGACAGCAAAGCCTACACTCCCTCAGAACTCCACAATGATATTGTAGTCTTCCATACAAACCAAAATTGAGGTCCCTCCCATCAACTTAGAGTTAAAAATCATACAACACCAGGTTATAGTCCAACAGGTTTATTTGGCAGCACTAGCTTTCGGAGCGCCGTTCCTTCATCAGGTGGTTATGGAGTGTAAGATCGTAGGACAGAATTTATAGCAAAAGTTTACATTCTGTGTCTTACGATCTTACACTCCACAACCAGCTGATGAAGGAGCAGTGCTCCGAAAGCTAATGCTTCCAAATGAACCTGTTGGGCTATAACCTGGTGTTGTGTGATTTTTTAAACTTTGTACACCCTAGTCCAACACCGGCATCTCCGAGTCAATTTAGAGTCAATTGCTGTTCATCTATAGCCCTGAGATTTAGATGGAAACAGCTCCAACGCATTCTTGCAGGACTTTCGCAGTCAGCTGCTTAGACAAGGCTCTTGTTTCATCAGCGTGCACGTATATTTGAACAGAGGTCCTGAGGGAGGACAGTATTCCAGCAGAAGAACCTCTGAGCACTTCCCTTCATTGTTTACATTGCTTGTCAAGCACCAATCTCCACAGAGCTGCTAGGCTCGCCTGATAAGACAGAGATGCAGCCTTGCAGGAGAGGTGTCCTATGCAATAAGGCCGACAATTGTAAGGGATAAGTTATTAAAAGTGCAGACAAGATGAGAGGAACTTTTTTAATGCTCCAAGTTGTTGTGATCTGGAATGCTTTGGCTGGAAGTAGGTTTAATATTAGCATTCAATATGTAAGGAAAGTATCATTTCATTGGAGGCGATCCAGAGAAGGTTCACAAGGATGATCCCTGGTTTGGAGGGATTGTGTTATCACCAAAGGCTCAACAGGCAGGGACCTTAATCACTGGGGTTCAGATGAATGAGAAACATTGAAACATATGGGATTCTTAAGGGGCTTGACAGGGTCAATGCTGAGAGGGTGCTTCCCCTCTAGGAACCTACGATGAGAGGGCACAGTCTCAGAATAAAGGGGTGCCAATTTATGACTCAGATAAGGAGGAATATTTTCTCTCAGAGGGCTGAGAGTCTTTGGAACTCTGTGCCACAGAGAGCTGTGGGAGCAGAGTCCTTGCTTATATTTAAAGCTGAGATTGATGGTTGGGCAAATCAAGGGTTCCGGGGGAAATGTAGTCAAGTGAATGTATGGATTGTTGGATCAGCCTATTGAGTGGCAGAGCAGGCTCGAGGGGCCGAATGTTCCTACTTCTTATGGCCTTAAAAAGGAATTGGATAAATAATTGAAGGGGAGAGAGACAAATGCCAGGACGACAAGAAATAGGTCGAATTGACAGACTTTTGAAAGAGAAAGACTGCAAACAATGGGCCAAATGGCCTCCTTCTGTGCTGTAAAATTGCATGAAATGATTCGATTTCCTTCAATGTCTCTGGTTCCCTGCAGGTCAGCGACTTTGATCATTTGAGTGGATAGTGCCGACAGTCCGGCACTGTAAAGGCACCCCTGTGCCAGCTGATCAGAAATAGTATGGTGACATAACAAGCAAAAAGAATCTGGCTCACACTGATGTACAAAGCAATCAGCTGATGATAAATACAGTTCATGATTCCGAATGATTCTCCTTAGATGTTCATGCACTGAGTTTAAATAAGCAGGTATCCAACTTTCTAATGAAATAGCTTCTGACTTTATTGTGACAGGGCTGTCGGGTGGCTGCTTTTATTTCATTACTGGTGCTTCAAAGCATTTAACTTCTGAGCCACTGAGTGGGATTTTAATTACTTTTATTACTAAATCATTAGTATAATAATGCACTGTGCCTCAGCGATTATCTGGAGGTGTTAGGCTTTAACAGAGCAGTCAGTGCTCGCAGCAGAGCTGGCATGGCAATGGAGGGGCATTCCTGGCACATCCCCCATGACGTAGCTGCGGATGAAAACAAAACGGCAGATCATGGGTTGGAGCATTACTTGTCCATGCGTGGCATGTGTGTCTGAGAACTTCCGGCCTGCCTCTCACAGGGTTGAATGAGCATTTTGTAATATTAGAGAGTAAGGTCAATCAAGCTTGGGAGAGGCCAAGTGTTTAATTTGCTGGCTCTGTCTGAATGTAGTTTGTAATTTGAAGCAGAAATGTGCGTTTCTTCACAAGGAGAATGTGCACGACAGAGAGCTCTGGTGCAGCACTGACAGCCAGAGTTGGTGGCATCACGCTCTGCGAGAAATCTCATCAGCTGCACTCCTTCACCCCACACTGATGGAAAGCCCACTTGTTAGGTGGGTGAGCTCATGTCAATGGAAGGAGGGAGAACACTTCTTCCTAATTGGGGGGGGGGGCGTAAACAAAAAATCCAATGGGGCTTTGGCTGGCTGTAAAAAGTTATCAGCTGTCCGCTGTGGATTGATAGGGGCACTGGCAACAGGTCTCCTGTCCAGTCTGCATGTGACACTGGGAGTGACCTAGGAGTATATCACTAACCCACAGACTGCAAGAGATACTAGGAGACTTCCAACAATATAAAAATGGTAGAGATGCCTTAAAACTACGAGATGAAAAAGCAATACTTGCATGGCGTTTGATGTCATCCAGGCTGAGTGTTACTCCCTTGTCATTGTTGTTTCTCTTCTGTTGTTTTCCATATTTCAATATGCCACATAGTTTGTACTTCAACACCTGCCAACATAAAACACCCAGTGATCACTGACTGTTTGAAATGACTGGAGCTTTGGTGATGCAAGATAGGTGATAGGACAGGGATTCCTTGTGCGCTTGTTCTGTCTTGCCTGTGTGTATGTGCTTCTGTCTCCCTGTGTGCGCTCATTCTCTCTGCCTATGCATGTGCGATTGTTCTGACTGCCCATGTATGTGTACTTTGTTGTACATTTACTTGCTCACTCACTTATCATCAGCACTTTGCATCACTGTCTGCCAGATCTAGAGAACTACCATGTCAGGGAGGAGAAGCTGTGCTGTGTTGGTCCACACAGGAGACACTGGCAGATCTTCCACTGGAGCTGAGGGCTCTTGTTGTAAAAGAATTTTGGCAGTTGCCAGAAAGCATGGACTGTATCACCACGTGACCCACGTGTAAGACACACTTTTAATGGTAGCTCCAAACGAGCACCCATTAGAGTTTTGTATCTTACCAGTCATTGAATCATCATTCGTCATAGACAGAAGGAAGCTGATCATACTGTGTTTCATTCATAGATTATTGGACCTACCCTCAATCAATGCAATGTGTCCCAAACTCCAACGTGTAAATCGCTTTCAACAACAAAGATGTCCTTACTTTCATTTTCAATGTCACCCACAGGAATTTCAACCCCATAAGCCAAAAAAGGTTCAGCCCACGCGACTGGACCAGTGAAACTGAGCACAGCCCTGTGAAGGAGAGAGGAGGGAGTGAACTCAGCATCTCGCCCCATCACAGCGCTGTGTGCAGCTCCGAGCTCCTTACATCTATGCTCAATCACAGGTTGAATAACAAACACAAGGATTTTTATTTACATAGAGCCTTTTACAACTTCAGGGGATCCTAATCACTTTACAGCTTACAAATGTATTTGCTGCTCTATCACAAGATAAGTGCCCCGAGACAGAGACACAGTGAAAGCTCGCGGGTGTTAACAAGCAATGGTTGCATACAGCGATTGAAATGGTGCCACCCAGGATCACAGTTGATTGGTCCCACTTCCACGAGCTCCTGAGACCAGCCTCTCTGTTATTCGCAGCCAAGCAGGTGTCCTTCAACCTCGACATTTCTCCTGAAACAGGAGCTGCCACACACCTTAGGAACAGCACTGTTCCTCTTCCTATTGTAGGCAGGTAGGCCCATTTTTCTATTACCACCTCAACTTCCTAAAGTTTGGGCTGCACCTCTCCAGATTGCCTTCTCTCCAGGCGAAGTATATTCCAGACCAGGCTCACTCCGCCAACATGCTATCCAAATTAAGGTGGAGGCTTCCTGTCAGCTTGGCTCACCCACTGCGATGCTCCATTATGCTGTTTTGTCTGGACTCAGGAAACCGGGGGAATGCTGACTAACCTCACAATAGATTCCAATGGCAAGGGATGATTTGTTTTGAGGACAGTTTTGACTGGCTCTGCCTATGGTTAATTTACAAGGGACTGCTCGAAATCCAGTCCAAATTTGTAGAAATATCCACTGCAAATCTCATGCCTGCTGTACAAGAAGACAGAACTGCTATCTTGCTTGTTATTCTCAGCAAGTACTGGTCAGGCAACAACAAGAGAAGTCTTTATTGCCTATTCAGACTCTGGTCTCAAGAGGGCAGAGAGCTGGCTTCAATGATGCTCTTGAGCTAATCTTCTAACAGGATTTAGGAACTGATGATACCTCAGACAAAGGCCAAAGAATCCACTGCATTGTGAAGGCAATGCTTTTTAAATGGGTAAACAGCTGCAGATTTTATGGATGAGAGTTGAAAAAGGGCAGACGGGTCCCTGAAGGGATGAATCGTTCTGCTTTTGGAGAGGATAGTATTTATTTCTTTGGATGAGTGCCCCTTGCTGGGTAACTGGGTTGACACCACAATACGCATAGGCCAGATGTCAGACACCTTTACAAGCTTAGTTATTGGGACCCCCAGCATCCCTTCAACATTCTGCCAGTATTAGTCTCTGTCCACTATTTGAACCTGTCGAGCAGACAGGAGCCCAGGGACAGCAGCTGATGGAACAGGATTCGTCGCATTGGGAGCACTTTTCCCCACAATTGGATTTGAGGATCTGCAGAGCCTGACCCAGGAACTGTCGATGCTGACACTGTGCAGCAAATGGAGACTTTTGCCATTTCTCAGAGCTGGCCCTTTCCTGAACTTCAAAAAGAAAAAGAACCTGCAGAGGCCACTTGGAAGACAAGGAAATCGCACAACGCAATTCCAAACTGTTATGGTGATACAACGGGGAAGTAGACTTGGCAGAGTAGATTGACCAAGGGCTTCGTGAATAGCACAGCAGGCTTGAGGGTGAAGGGTCTACTCCTGCTCTTAATGCTTATGTTCATCTCTAAAAACTCCAGAATCCCACTCAAGCAAAACAGAATCAAGCCAGTTTCTTGGACCTTGGGCCAACCTGGGAGATTTTTCCCTTTTGCTCCCTTCTGTGTATTATAGCCTTATTGCAAACTGGACTCCTCTGACTTCACATAAATGGCATAGGTACACAATCAATTATCCGAAATCTGAAAAGCTCTGAATTCTTTTCGTGGTGTGTGCAGCCTCGTTTTGGCGTGCAAACAGGTGACCGAACTCCACACCCACTCGAACCACGTCACTCAGATGGGTCATGGTGGCGTGGCCCAGCACTGGCAGGCGCCAATTGAGTCTCAGCACTCGTACTATTCACATGTGCATCTGCTGTGAGGTAAATTTTAAACATTTTACTGTGAAAATGTCATTTATTCCGAAATCCAAAAAATTGCGAATTCCAAAAAAAAAACTGGCCCCAAGGATTTTGGATAAAGGATTGTGTACTTGTTGAGTAATTTTATTACTAATCTTCAGTTACAGTGCAATGCAGTCAATCTGGTTCAAATGCTACTCTTTATTCATTAAATCGTGATACATGTAATGAAAGCATAGTATTTAATTGGGAAACTATTCTAGATCAAACCATACACTCACTGCTGATGAAAGCTTACTAGAGCAGATTGTATTTTAAGCATTAAAGAGGGTACAGTTTTAAACTAAAAATATTGCACTTAAAAGGCAGGTACTGGTGCCATAGTCCAAGAGGACCACAGGGCCGCTCTCTCATTTGACAGATGGAGAGAGAGAAGAAAAAGACAGAGAGAAAGAGGGAGAGAAAAAGAGAGAAAGAAAAAAAAGAGAGGAAAGAGAAAACAAAGAGAAAAAAGAGAGAGAAAGAGAGAAAAGAGAAAAGAGAGAGAAAGAAAAGAGAGAGTGGGAAAAAGAGAGGGGAAAAAGAAAAAGAGAGAAAAGAAAAAAAGAGAAAAAGAGAAAAGAAAGAAGATAAAAAAGAGAAAGAGAGAAAAAGAGAAAGAGGCAAAAAGAGAAAAAAGAGAGAAGAGTGAGAAGAGAGAAAAAGAGAGAGAAAAAGAGAAAAGAGAGAAAGAGAAAAACAGAGAATAAAAGAGACAGAATAAAAGAATAATAGAGAGAAAAAAATAAGCAAGACAGAGAGAGAGAGAGACAGAGAGAGAAAAAGAGAGAAAAAATGAAAGGAAGAAAGAGAGAGAGGGAGGGAGAGACAGAGATGACTGGCGGTGAGTTTGACCTTAGTGTCACCACTCCTCAAAACAAGGACAGGCCTTCATGACAACCTCAGCCAGTGTAGGAATTGAAACCACGCTCTTAGCATCACTCTGTATTTCAAACCAGCCATTCAACCAACTGGGCTAAACATGACCACCCTTCCCACTGTGTCTCTAAGGTTTTCACCAATTTGCTGTGGTTGATTGAGCCGCTTCCAATTAGAGTCCTGATCACCTTAAAGCGATGCTACATGGGAAGAACATTTGCAAGTGAGCACAAGGCTGCGACATGTCAGAATGGCTGGAGACAAAAAAAAAGCTTTTTGCAGTGGGCTCTTGCAGTTTATAACATCGTTTAAGTCCTGGAGCATATTACAACTTGTACTGTGCTGCCAGACGCTACTTGCTCTTCACATAATTGGTTTTGTTTATTTAAGGAACAAGGGACTTGAGAAACTTGACATGACTCAATATATGCTTCTTACTTAGCCAAAAATGAATGAGACTGAGTTGATTCATCACGAGTCGTAATACAGTTGGGAATGACTTGGGACAAAGCCAATGAGCAGCTTCAAGTTCCTGACTGCAATTCAATTACAGCCAACTCAAGTTTTAGAAAAAAATAATCATTTCAGTAGCATCTTTTTTGCAATAACTTTTTTTTTCCTGGCTGTGCTGTTTGTGGCAGTTCTGAGGAATGGAACACAGTCTTTATATTTCCAGGTCAGGTACAGCTAATGTGCATGGTGGAGCTCCCTTCTCTCTAGTTTAATGATATGGGTACATAAGAACATATGGAATAGGCCATTCGGCCCCTCAAACTTGCTCCACCATTTGATAAGATCGTGGTTGATCAGATTTTGGCCTCAACTCCATTTCCTGCCTAATCATTATATCTTCTAAGACTCACCTATTAATCAAGAATCAATTTACAGCAGCCTGAAAAATATTCAACCCAGCCTCCACCATTCTCTGGAGGAGAATTCCACAGACTTATTATCCTTGTCATGAAGAGAATTTTTTTTTCCCCCAAGTCCACCTTAAATGAGAAACCCCTTATTTTTAAACTGTGTCCCCTAGTTTCAGTATCTCCCATAAGGGGAAACATCCCCTCACATTCACTCTGTCAAGGCACTTTGGGGTCTCATATGTTTCAATAATATCACCCCTCATTCTTTCAAACTCTTGTGGATACAGACCCAATGTGTCTGACCTTTCCCCATAAGAAAGCTCCTTTATCCCAGGAATTAGGCAAGTGAACCTTTGCCCTTCCCAAATAAACAGACCAATACTGTGCACAGTCCTGCAAAAATGGCCTCACCGATGTCCTAAACAACGGGAGAAACACTCCCCTACTTTTATATTTAATTCTTGCAATAAAGACCAACAGTCTATTTGCTTTCCTAACCTTTGCTGTGCCTGCATACTAACATTTTGCGATTCACATACCAGGACACCCAGATCCCTCAGTTAGTTAGCCACGGATGATATGTCCCTCCCATCAAGCATTTTTTCTTCCTGGAATGTTTCTTTGCTTTGTGTTTAAAAAATCTCCTTAAATGCCTGCCACTGCATTTCCCAGGTAAATTTAAGCAATTTTGTCTTCATATCCTTATATTTGTTCTTATTTTAGTTTAGAACACTACTCTTGGACTCATTCTTCTCTCCCCCAAACTGAATGAGCATTTCAATCATGTTATGATCACTGCTATCTTGGAGAATCATTACTATGATGCTCATATTTATAAACCCTCTATATAACTTATCTTCCGGGGCTACCTTTATCAAAATGATTCATCCGATATACGTGTAGATTAAAATCACCCATTATTATTGTACCTTCCTCACAAGCTCTCATTATTTCTTCTGAATAGTTACTGTTAGGGGGCCAACAAACAATTCCCACAAGCGACTTTTAACCTTTGCTATGTCTTATCTCTACCCAAACTGATTCCACAACTTGATTTCTGAAGCCAAGATAATTTTTCTAATAAAACAGCAACGTAGCCCTACGGTCTGGTAAGACTATGGCGACATTGCCTTTATGAAAGTATAAATACACCAAGTGCTCACACACAAAAAAAACAGATTTTCTGCAAGTTCCCCTCCAAGTCACTCACCATCCTGACTTGGAAGTATATCGCTGTTCCCTCAGTGTCGCTGGGTCAAAATCCTTGAATCCCTCCCTCAGGGCATTATGGGTCAACCCACAGCACATGGACTGCAGCGGCTCAAGAAGGCAGCTCACCCCCACCTTCTCAAAGGGCAACTAGGGACACGCAATAAATACTGGCCAAACCTGTGATGCTCACATCCCACGATTTCTCAATAAGAAAGAAATAAAATTAATAGACTGTATCCCAGCTGTTGAATTTTTGGAGAGGGGATTCTAGACAATCAAACAACACTCTACAATATTCACCTATTGTCACATTTCCAGTATTCAACACTGACCCATTATTATTTCCTCTCCTGCAGCTTCATAACTGGGATCATTAGGAGTTTATTGCAGACCATGGTGAATTCTCATTTATCTGATGAAACATTTAATGTTTTCAAGGGTTTAGGTAGAGTTCTTATGGCTAAAGGGATCAGAGGGTAAGGGGACAAAGGGGAAACAGAGGACTTACTGAGTTGAACGATCAACCATGATCATATTGAACGGCAGAGTTGGCTCAAAGGGCCGAATGGCCCACTCCTGCTCCTAATTTCTCTGTTTCTCTGATGATTAGGTGGGAAAGATGCATCAAGTTGTAGATTTTTACAGTTTGCTACAGTTTATGTACTTTCATGAGTAAGAACTTGTACCTCATCTGGTACTGTTACATCAAAATGCTTTTCACTTTCAATGGAGGTGTCTTTACGTTGTATTGTGATTGCTGCAACTGTTAACCCTGTGAAAAATTGCTTGAAAGAGCGATAGAGTCAGGAGTTAAAGAACAGCAGAAGACCATTCACTCCATTGCGCTGATACTAGCTTTTGGACTGAGCTGTCTACTCAATTTCAGTTCTCCATCCTTTCCCCATATTTATTATGAGTTGCCTTTTCAAATAGTTATTGTTGAAATGATAACTACCTCAACAGTCACTTGCAGAAAGGCAGTGGAATAATCACTTCGAACCTTCTCTTCAGCTTTCTCGTGACCATCCTGAGTGTGCAACAATTTGTTACTGACTCATATCCAGTGGAAACTTCTCTTCATTGTTTCGTTCTGCAAACGTTTTAGAATTAGCAACATCTGTGTTCAATCCCAAGTCTCAGAGAACGTTCTTCTGTGAGAAAAGCTCCCAACTTTTTTTGTCTTTTTGCAAAATCACCAGGTCTTACTTCTAGTGTAATTCGCAAAAATCATTGCGGTTCCCTTAACTAGCAATCATAACGTGGTGCCCAGAACTGGGAAGTATTCTATAACTGCAGTCTTCCATGTTGCATGTTGAAAATATCACCATTCAAATTCCAAACCAAAACCAGACTAATTCACCTTTACACTGCCTGCAGCTCAATGGAAATGAGTCTGCAAATTGTTCCAGCTCATCATTAAACACATTCTTTTACCTTTCTATCTAATTAATATCATTTGATGCTTTAATTAACTTATAACATACTGTTTAAGACAGAATACATTATGAAACCCGAAAGATACCATTTATATCCCACTTGTGGCACCAGTTATAACTCAGGCGCAGCTCTATTACTCGCATGTTGGCACACCAGATATAAATCATACCATATTGGTCTTCATTATCTGCTCTGCTTGCCAAGCTAGAGAAGCCTTCTGTTTCAGAGTTGCAGTGCTTGCTTCTGTTAAACAGAACAGTTCCGTACTGGCTGCCTTTAGGCTGCAAGTATTAATTAGCAACAATTTTCATCTGTCAATAATTAGCGACCCTGTTTTAGTTTTCAGCTGGTGTGTTACACTGCCACATCTCCCAGGTGCACAACCATTAAAATTCTTCTGCTCAAAACTCTCCAAGACCTTGCCCCCATCTTCTTTCTTTGCAATTCGCCACAACCTTCTGAGATATCGCCGTTACCCTCATTCTGGCCTCTTGCGCATTCCTGATTTTATGTTCAGTTGCGTGGGTCCTGAGCTCTGAAATTCCCTCCCTAAACCTGTCCACCTCACTACTTCTCCCTCCTCCTTTAAGATGCTCCTCCTTTAAATAAACAAGGCAGGCAAAAGTACGGCAGAGGACGAGGGAAGACTGATGAATTTAAATGCACCTATTTCAGTGCAAGAGGCCTGACAGGTAAGGCAGATGAACGTAGGGCATGGATAGGTATGTGGGACTGGGATATCATAGCTTTTACAGAAATATGGCCAAGGGAGGGACAGGACTGGAAGCTCAACGTTCTGGGGAAGGATTGAAAGGGAGCCAAGAGAGAAGGGAAAGTGGCGTTTTTGATTCGGAAAAAGATCACAGCAGTCCTTAGAGAGGATATTCCTGGGGGATCGCCCAGTGATGCTATATGGATGGACCTGAGAAATAAGAAGGGAGTGGTCACTTTGATGGGACAGTGAGAGATTGAGGAGCAGATATGAAGGGAGATCGCAAATAGCTGCAAGAATAATAGGATTGTAAAGGTCGGGGATTTCAACTTTCCAAACAGACTGGCACTGTTAAATGTGTTCAAGAAAGCTTTCTCAATCAGTATGTAGATAGGGGCAAAACTGAACCTCATCTTGGGAAATAAGGCAGGACAAGTGACTGAGAGGTTAATATGGGACCAGCAACCATAATTATATTTGTTTTAAGATAGTTATGGAAAAGGATAGGCCTGGTCCACAAATTCTAAGTTGTGGCAAAGCCAATTTTGATGGTATTAGACAGGAGCTTTCAAAAATTGATTGAAGGAGGCTGTGTGCAGGTAAAGGGATGTCTGGCAAGTGGGAAGCTTTCAAACCTGAGATAAAATAAGAGTTCAGAGCCAACATGTTCCTGTTAGTGTGAAGGTTTTATAAAATCATGAAGGGCATAGATTGGGTAAATAGACAAGGTCATTCCTCCTGGGTAGGAGAATCTAAAACTCGAGGGCATAGGTTTAAGGTGAGAGGGGGAAGATTTTTAAAAGGACCAGAGAGGCAACTTTTTCACGCAAAGGATGGTGTGTGTATGGAATGAACTGCCAGAGGAAATGGTGGAGGCTGGTACAATTACAACATTTAAACGACATCTGGATAGGTACATGAATAGGAAAGGTTGAGAGGGATATGGGCCAAATGCAGGCAAATGGGACTAGATTAATTTAGGATATTTGGTTGGCACAGACAAGTCAGGCCAAAGTGTCAGTTTTTGTGGTGGATGACACATTGAATATCTCTTTATAGTAAGTTTGTCTCATTGTTGATCTTCCAAATCACCTTAGGATGTCTTAAGACACCAAAGATGGTCTACAAATGCAAGTTGTTGTTGTTCAAACACTTGGCACAGTGTAACAGGGCAACAGGGAATAAAATGTGAAAGATTTCAATTTCTCAACAGCTCAACTTTACTATTGTGTTACAAAAGCAGAAATTGCTGGAGACACTCAGCAGATAGGCGATATTTGCAGAAAGAAAGCAGAGCTAACTTTGGAGTCCCATCCTCAGAACTGAAAATAACCAGGAGAAGGTGGTATACATGTTGAAGATGGGTGGAGGGGAGGGGGAGCAAAGAAGGGGCGAGCGGGTAGATGAGATGAAGCACAGAGAAAGAGAACTGCAATTAGACAGACACAAGGATAGATAATAAGCCAGGGAGAAAGAAAAGCTGATAATGGGGACCATAAATAGGTGAGAATGGACTGGCTGGACTGAAAGCAGCCCAACTGATGACAGGATCTAAGGTGTGGCAGTGGGTAAAGGACAAGGAAGGTGGTATTCAGGCCCTAAAATCATTGAATCCAATGTTGAGCCCTGAAAGCTGCAGGGTCCCCAAGTGGAAAACGAAATGCTGTTCTTCCAACTATTATGTTGATGTTTATAACATCTCTAAGGATTTGGGATAAATATCCACAAAAATACGACGCACGTGAAGGCTTCCTGAGTGATAGCCTTCATCCCGACTCATAATCAATGAAACATTAATGAGGACGCATAAGCAGCATAATTAATCTAAATGCAATGTTGTGAGTGCATCATAAATTTAACAACACTTTCATAGCCAATCTCTTCAGTGATGCAGGTTAACCGACTTTATGTTGTTCAGCATTGGAAATTTACAGAATACAATTTCAGTCGATGGCATATCGGGCAGTGGAGGTTGCTATGGCAGCGGTTGTTGAGGCTATTATTGTCTTGGTAAGAGTTTTCATAAAGCGATGTTGTTAAGTTTATTACTGGCATGGTGCCTTGTTTCAAAACTCAGTGCAATTATAATTGCAAATGAATTTTAATGAATAGAGCTGAAGCCCTATAAATTCAATCCATAAACAAATCTGAAGCCAATAATAGCTGTTGGTGGTACTGATCCAGGCATCATGTTCATTTAGACAAACATGAACATCACAAACTGAGCACTGAGTCTACTTCGGACTCCTCGCTCTCTTTCAGCTTCACCCTCAGCTGTTTCAACATCATTCACGGAATATTCTTTCCTATTCCCAGGGTATCAATCCAACAGCTTTCAGTTTAATTCACAGCCTTTTCTGGGAAACTTGTATTGAAAAGCCTTTTGGAAGGTACACTTGGGTGGTTACTTCCTTAAAGAGATCGAGAAATGGAATCAGAATGGTTCCACACCCTGAATTCATGGTAAATGCTGCTACCTCTGTCATTGTATAGATGATCTGCAATTTTCTTCTGATAATCAACTGCATTATTTTGCATGGAATAGTGATAAGACTATTAATTCCGTAGTTGCCTTTGTTCACCTTCCCACCCTTTTTGAACACAGGTGTCTCATTAGCTCGTTTCTAACCTGCTCAATGTCCACTGTCTCTCCTAATCGCCGTTCACTGACACCACCGTCAATTGTCGGCTGGATATCAAATAACAACACGTCAGAATACAGGAAGGAGACAGAACGCATGGTGCAAAGATAACAATCTCTCCCTCAATGTCAACAAAACAAAATAATTAATCATTGACTTCAGGAGGAAAGGAGGGGGATATGCCCCTCTCTACAACAGTGGAGCTGAGGTGAAGAGAGTTGAGAGCGTCAAGTTCCTGGGAGTGACGATAGTCTTGAAAGGAAATTCAGCCCCTCAAGCCTGCTCTGCCATTCAATAGGATCATGGTTGATCTGGTTAATCTGATTAGGACTCAATTCAATTCAGTGAACTGGGAATGGTCTAAGATGCAGGAATTTGAGCTGGTGACTCCCTGCCCTTTTTCCTTGTCCTGGGGGCTGTGAGATCTCTTTATTAATGGCCCAAAGGTCAAGGCTGGAACTGTTCTAGTACATATGGATTAGCATCACAACACAAACTGGATATGGCCGAGAGGAAGGGAATTGAGGACATGTGCAAGCCAGGCCTCTAGGAGTAGCGCTCTTGCCTCGGGCTCAGAAAAATGTGGTTTCAATTCCCATTGCAGAAGCCTGAGTGCAGGCCCAAGAGGCTGCCTTCTTTCAGAGGAGTCATTAGCCACAGGCCCAAACTGCCCTCACTGCTTGGTCTGAGAGATCGTCTGACACAATTTGAAAGAGCAGCAAGTGAGCACTCCACTGCAGAGCCCTAGCCAACCTTTAAGCCTCCATCAACATCACAAAAACAGGCGATTTGGTCCTTACCACATTAGTGTTTGTGGGAGCTTGCCCTGCACAACTCGGTTGTTGTGTGTTTCCAACATTACAACAGTTACCATGCTTCGAACACACTTCATTGGCTGTATCATGCTTTTGGGGGCGGCTAAAAAGCACTATATGAATGCAAGTCCCTTCTTTTACTTTTGCTGAGGTAGTTGAACCTGATCCAGCAGTGAAGGGGAATATGGGGTGGGGAGTGGGAGACAGCACCAATTCTTCATCCTGATCTGAGAGAGAATCTCCGTTCAGCTGGGTGACTGACAGCTGACAAAGGGACAATCATATTGCTCAGCTGCCCAGAAGGTGACTGCAAGGGTTAATAAATGATTAATAAATAGCCAATAATGTCACCATCCTGCTTTCAAATTCTACCACAAAATGCACTAAGAGCTACAGCTAAGCGTTGAAACTGTCACTTAAAGCCAACTCTCCTCCAAACCATTTCTTTGCACCCAGTGGTGAGATTGAACTTTCAAGGAGAGTTAGACTGATTAATCCAAAAAACTGCTTAATGCCTTTGTGCAGAGGCAGAATTGACTCAAATTAAGATCTGAAAGTCTGCCAGAGATTTGAAGCCCCATGGCTCACTGGAAAAATCAATTAGAATTGGCTGGGAAGCCATTGGAAGGCTCAACAGACAAACATCAAATGGTGAATAATCACACTGATAGCATTGCTGGACTAGTTTAACAATAACTGTCTCCACAGGGTGCAATCGCGCCTACCAATAAATCCCAACATGGAGTCACTTCGGGGACAATTGTTGTTGTTCTGATTACTCCAAACAACAGACTTCACGCTGAAGCGTTTCGAAAATCGCTGCCGTGGGGACCATTTGAAGGTAACTTCTTGAGACAAACGTTGATCTAGAGTTTGCCACACTGCATTGGGAATGGCTGAGCATAAGCCCATCTAACAGCCTGGCGTATTTTTCCAACGCTCGGACAGGTTTTATGCTATTCCAAAGCAAGTCTTGCAGCAATCTTTGGAACAGTGGGAGTTGGATCTCTTGGCTGCTATGCACAGAGGACCACCCTCGGTCAAATGCTGAAGCCTCCAACTCAACCTGACTATAGGATTCCATTTTCTACTTAGGTTATGCTTGTAGGTGAGATCAGCAGTTAGTGCCTGTTTCAGTAATCTTAAACTCCCTGACCTCACTTCCTGCAGGCTTCTTACAGCCAGCAGAATCAAGTGAGACTCAACTTGACCAAATCTAGTTTGGATTTGATTCCGTGCCTCAGATGTAAAAGGACATTGTATGAGCTACTGTGCTACCTAGTCCTGGTCTTGTCTTTTAGCGATCTTGCTGCATTGTGCCTCAAACTGTCTTCCTTCACTCCTTGGCTCAGCCGATGATATGCCTTAACCAGCACTCGCAGCCTTGTTTGACCACAGTCATCCAACAATGCTTCAGGTTCAGTGCTTTTCAAACAGGGGAGGGGGTGGGAAATGCAGGCAGAAATACAATCTTAACCTGACACTGCTCCCACCTTGGTGCACATTTCCCCCAGGGAACATGATTAGATTAGATTCCCTACAGCATGGAAACAGGCCCTTCAGCCCAACCAGACCCTCCAAAGAGTAACCCACCCAGACCCATTTCCCTCTGATTAACACACCTAACACTATGGGCAATTTAGCATGGCCGATTTACCTGGCCTGCACATCTCTGGACTGTGGGAGGAAACTGGAGCACCCAGAGGAAACCCACACAGACACGGGGAGAATGTGCAAACTCCACACAGTCACCCAAGGTTGGAATCAAACCTGGGACCCTGGTGCTGTGAGGCAGCAGTGCTAACCACTGAGCCACCGTGCCATGTGCAAAGAGAGAGCACAGGGAGAAAACTGATGACTTGATAATGCATATTCATTATCAAATTGGCTGATGCCCACAAACCTGGCATAGACCACTGACCAAATGTTGGCCATTTCTCGTCTGTTTGGCACAATACCACACTGGGTGGTGCATTTGTGGACTGAACTGATCCGTTCTTATAGAGTCCCCATTCTACAAAGCAGTACACACTCTCTTCATCTGAGGCCAACCTCATAACATCAGTGCAAAATGACTTGAGAAAGCTTACCTCGTACATGTAGTCAAAAAGTTCCAGTATAGTCAGAAGACTTGCACCGATGAACAAACCCATCTGACCTCCAATGTCACCTTTGAACAGAAAATAACAGGAGCTCATGACTTGAGGAGCAGGTTACTGGGAGCAGAATCATTTTTGCTTACTGAACACAAATAATCTATATGAAAGTTGTCACCTCTTGGCACTACGGCTGCACTCATTTATGTTTATCATATTTAGGGGATTGTCTATTACACTGATGACATTCTGCAAAGGTGCTGTAATTCATTTTCCACACCATTTACTGTGTCAAATCTAGACACGACTTCTGAACAAAATGCCTTTGGGATGGTGTTCGTCCAGGTTAGGAATGAATTGATTTCCTTTCACCGACCACTGTAGCTCTCAGGAACCATGAATCAACTGGCTGTATGAATTCAAGATAATGCAATAGATAACTTGGTAAAGCTTGGTGATGAATGTAGTCAGCTGAGCTGTACATTCAGTGAATGATTTGATATCCTTGCCTCATGCGTGATGTTGGTGGAGTAAAATTGGGCAGGAAGTGGGAGCTGAAGAGGATCTGGGAGCTCAAATGGCCAAACAAAAGAGGTGTTACACCAGCATCGTAACACTGGCCTTGACCAGTCAGACTTAAATGATGGGAGCAGAGGTGGGAGCCTATTCCTGAAGGGCAAAATAGAGCTAACAGACCCTTTGAGGACTGTTAAATCGAGCCTGATGCCAACTGGCGTATCAACTATTTCAGGGTATCTTATACTGTTGCACCTTGGAGCCCAGTTGGTTGCTGAATTTGGATTTATACTGTCACGTTGGTATGAAGCACCAAACACAGTGGCAGTGTCACAGAATCTCTTGTGGCATCACAGAATGACACAGCCCAGGAGGCTATTCGGCCTGTATTGCCCGTGCTCTGAAAGAGAGCTCTTTCCCCAGGGCCCTGCAGGTTTCTCCCCTTCAAGCGTTCATCCAACTCTCACGTTTGCAACTCATTTGTGAATCAGCTTCCAACATCCTTTCAGGCAGTGTGTACCAAATCAGAACAACACACTGCCTAAAAATAAATTGTTGCCACATATTGCCTCAGGTTCCTGTGATTTGCTGTATTAACATGCTTATGACATTTGTGGTAAATACTGCACCTACCGTTCCATTCATTGTATTGACATGCAGTCCCATTAAGACAGCATTTGGCGCTTTTTATGGTGTCTGACCAGAAAGTCAACTTCACACAACCAAAATAAGGATTATGAACAATCGAGCAGGGGACTTGGGAGCATTACTGATGACGCAAAGTGTTTGTGCTCAACATGCCTCGTTAAAAGGTTGGCATGGGGCTTTCAGAAAGCATGCCAGAAACAGGATGCTGTGCGATGAATTCACTGATCAAATCTTTCTCGTTGATCTCCTTTCCACAGAAAGCCGTGGGGCAGAGTATTCATATATATTTAAGGCTGAGATCGAGAGATTCTTGATCAGTCGAGGAAATCAAGAGTATCGGGGAAAAGTCAGGAAAGTGGAAGTGGGGAATGTCCAATCAGCCATGATTCTACTGAATGGCGGAGCAGGCTCGAGGGGCCAAATGGCCTACTCCCATTCCTATTTCTTATTACTTCCTGAACCATTGGGGCACACGTATGCTCCAGTGTGGCTAAACCCAGCTTACATTCCCTGAATCCTACTCCTGTGGAATTGCTGTAGTCTCCAAAGAGGTTTGACAGGAATCCGGCTGAGGACTCTCAGTTAGCATGCATGCAAAGCCAAACTCACTTTCTACTAAGTAAACCCACCTCAAAATCTAGATAAACAGATCATTTGAATGGCTGTATCAAGGAGCTTCAATATTCACTGCTAAATATATATATGCCTTCAGCATAGCTCTCTGCAAGCTTTTTTTCTGTAAAATACCTGACACAAGCTAAACACTAATTCCTTCAGTAGACAAGATAGTGTGTGGTACAATTCTCATCGGAGCTGCAGTACGCTGACAAGGAATGAGTAAATGAGCTAAAAATGACTGGCAGCTATATTTCATGCTACAGTTTAGCGTAGCTGTGGAAAATTGTGATTTCCTTGTCACAGCACACCAGCTCCTCTCTATTGACATCTTGAGTCTCTCAGTAGTTGAGACTGCAGTAGAATAGCCTTGCAGAATGAAGGGAGATAAGAATCCCGTGGCAGAACAATGCAAGGTTTATCGCAGGTCATGAGTTGTGAGCACAATGATTTTTGACAGCAGAGGCCAGAACCAGATTTCTGTATCTCATTCAATTTCCACAGTTAGAAATCATTACATTTGCAGTAGCAAGCTTTCCTAGAGGCACACAATGGGATTTGAAAGACTGACAGAGAGATGTTTGCTCTCTGCATACGTCAGGGACTGGTCTCCAACATATCCCTGGGTTTGACTCCTACGGAGTGAAAACTGGTGATGTTCTCTGTGCAGTCCCTCAGCACAGACTTCCAGAGGAACCCTGTTTAGAAACAGAAAAGGGGTTATTTGGAGTTTTTCCCCACTACTGATGGTGCTGAAGGATGACAACCAGTGCTCAAAGGCACGATAGGAATGGAGGGCTGACAGTTTGGGCAAATGATTGCGTAGATAGAGCTGTACAGCATAGAAACAGGCCCTTCAGCCCAAATCATCCATGCCGACCTGGTTTCCTGAACTGAACTAGTGCCATTTGCCTGCATTTGGCCCTCATCCCTCTAAAACTTTTCTATTCATATACCTGTCCAAATGTCTTTTAAATGCTGTAACTGTACCCACATCCACCACTTCCTCTAGCAGCTCATTCCATACATGAACCGCCCACTGCGTGAAAAAAGGTGCCCCTCACGCCCCATTCCCCTCTCATCTTAAACCTATGCCCTCCAGTTTTGAACTCCCTTACCCTGGGGAAAGACCTTGGCTGCTCACCTTATCTGTGCCCCTTGTGATTTTACAAGCATCTACAAAGATCACCCCTCAATCTCCTACGCACCAGGCAAAAAAAGTCCCAGCCTATCCTTATAGCTCAAACTGCTCCATTCCTCCTGGACAGGGACCCAAGTTCAATTGAATCACTGTGCAAGATGGATTAAGATTACAGAGTGGCTCATCATTTGGCCTTAATTGCAACAGCATTGACTTTTGTTGAGAGCTTCTGAAGATGATAGGGAAAACACATAAATGCAGATAAGATATCATTAGACTTGACCTCGGTTGAACCATTGCAAGCTCCAGATTCAACTGCAGTGGGAGGCCAGCCAATCTGATTCATCGTTCATGTTTTGTTAGGATTGCCTGCTACGAGTTCTGATAAGCTGAGAGGAGGTCAGGTACTGGGTGAAATTCATTAGGATCTCAACTCACACTAAATTTCATGCATTGGTACATTACCTAGTTTGGAAACAAGAGCCAGACTTCGACCACAGCCTGCGAAAGCCCTGCCATTATTTTTCCAATCTCCTTGAATAAGCTTGGTAACAAGCTTAAGGTGGATGCCTAGTTGAAGTGCAAGTAGTACACTTCAACTCTTATCAGAACAGGCTGCTTCACATTGCAAAAGAACATAGTTAAACTATTTGGAAGTGCCTCGACCATTAACCTCAAGCTCATCCAATGAAGCATATCCTCAATTCCTGTAGTATGACTGTACATTGTCCTCCATTTTCTCAAATTAATAATAATCCATGGTTATATTCATTAATGGCTCTTAACGAAGTCTTAAGAATTTGTGACTAGCCTCCCTTTGACCAACTTAAGAACTTGAACTCATCTAAAGTTCTGTTGCTTGTCTCCTAATTCACACCAAGTTATGTTTATCCATCAACTCTTGTGCTCGTTGGTGCACACTGACTCCTAGTTTGGCAATTTTAAAATTCTCTCTCTTTTCAAACCCATAGCTTTGCATCCCTTTAACCCTGTAATCTTCTCCAGCCCCCACAGCCCTCTGAGATCACAGTGATCCTCCAATTCTGGCCTCTTCAGCATCCTAGATTTCCACTGCTCATTGCTCCACCATTTATGGCCGTCTCTGCAGCTCTAGCATTTCTCCCAGAAACCACTCCCCCTCTCGTCTTTTAAGGGGGTTCCTGAATACCAGGCTGTTTTACCACAGTTTTCCTAAGATGTCTGAATATTTCCTTATGTGACGTGATGTAAAATGCTGACCAACCAATGCTCTTATGAGGAGCCTTGGGATGTTTTATAACTCTTGAGGTGTTAATGAATAGCTTTGTACAGTTGAATTATGCTCATCAGAATCTAAGTTGAGACTATATAACCTTATTTTACCTCTGGCACTATTTGTTATTATAGAAGACTGTTATCAGCCTCAACAGAATTCGAACCACGTTCTTAGAAATGGGAGTGTTTGAATTATTTACATTATCTCTTCTCAAACTCTATAATTGCAACACAAAATGTTGTGATTAAGGCTTGTAATATATGAGCACCATTTGGACTAGGGCTCGTGTGGTGTGGTGGTAGTGTTCCCACCTCTGGGCTAGAGGACCTGGGGCTCAAATCCAACTGTCTCCCTTAGGTGTGCCAGGTTAATTAAAAAATATCTATTATTATTTCGGAACTTGGGTTTGAAAGTGGAGGGATGATTTGTACTTCTATATTGAGAGAGTTCACAAGGGAAGGAGGTACTGATGGGTTATCTCAAGTTTTGTTGATATCCATCTAAATGAGGTCTTGAAAACTGTGGACGTGAATAGTTCAGTGTGTTAAAAACAGCAACAGAAGAGAAAAGAAAGCTGCTGTTGCTGTGGTAGGAGTCAGCTATTAGAGAAACACAAAAGCATCTAGAAGGTCAGGCAATGTGTGTCATTTTTGCCACTGTGATAAGACACTGCTAGTTTAGCAGTCTTCAAAAAAAGTCAGGGCTGAGGAACTAGTCCTGAGTGGTTCAAAAGAAAGCACCGGAAGTAGGAAATTGCTGGAAGCTGAGGGCATAAAAATCCATGTGGTTGCTCTGTTTTTGAAAGAGTTTCAAAGTCAGTCAGAAGAAAGATCGAGTAATTAATTACAGACATGACAACTTAACAAGGGGCTTTAAAGTAGAGATTGGTGACATTTCTGAGGTTTGAGTATCTGTAGGGATGTTGTTGAGGTGTTATTTTTCAAATATTAGTAATAAGACCATTTCAAATAGGCCTTTCACAATTAGATTACCTACACTATGGAAACAGGCCCTTTGGCCCAAGTCCACACCAACCCTCCGAAGAGCAACCCACCCAGACCCATTCCCCTCCATTTTACCCCTGGCTAATGCACCTAACACTACAGGCAATTTAGCATGGCCAATTCACCTAACCTGCACAACTTTGGGAGGAAACCCACACAGACAGTCACCTGAAGCTGGGATTGAACCTGGGATCCTAGTGCTAGTGAGACAGTAGTACTAACCACTGAGCCACTGAGCCACCATGCCACACCAAGCGAGAACTGTTCGTTTATGTTCTTTAGTTAAAGGCACATGGCCAGTCTCTTGTGATTGTGTTCAATGTCTGACCACTAGGGGAAGCAATCACAAATATAAAACTTTATCAAGCCAAGATTCACTCTGGGATCTGACTTTGTCCAGTATTACCATCATCTAGCATCTTAAAAAATTCACGAGGTCAATTCCTGGAATGGCAGGATTGCCTTACACGGAAAGACTGAAGCGACTGGGCTTGTATACCCTTGAGTTTAGAAGACTGAGAGGGGATCTGATTGAAACGTATAGGCTTATGAAAGGACTGGACACTCTGGCAGGAGGGAACATATTTCCGTTGATGGGGGAGAGCCGAACCAGAGGACACAACTTAAAAATACGGGGTAGACCATTTAGGACAGAGATGAGGAGAAACTACTTCACCCAGAGAGTGGTGGCTGTGTGGAATGCTCTGCCCCAGAGGGCAGTGGAGGCCCAGTCTCTGGATTCTTTTAAGAAAGAATTGGATAGAGCTCTTAAAGATAGTGGAGTCAAGGGGTATGGAGATAAGGCTGGAACAGGATACTGATTAGGAATGATCAGCCATGATCATATTGAATGGCGGTGCAGGCTCGAAGGGCAGAATGGCCTACTCCTGCATCTATTGTCTATTATCTATTGTCTAAAATAGAGACAATCTACTGGACTAATGGTTTGAGCTCTATCCAGTGTCATTGTTGTGCACTCTCAATATCCCATTCTGGAAGGCAAAAACAGCTCTTGTGAACTTTTTTATTACTTATGCAGGGGATGTGGGTGCCACAAGCTGGGCTTAAACAATTATTGCTCATTCTCAATGCCCTTGAGAAGGTGGGGCTGAGCTGCCTTCTTGATCTGCTGCAGTGCATTTGATGTTGATACACCCACAGTGATGTTAGGGAGGGGGGTTCCAGTCATACTCTAATGAAATAATCCTTTTACACAAATAGAAATGAAAAAAAAAAGAGCTCAGTCCAAAATTGTGACTGTGGATCAAAGCTGCACTTGTATAAATGATGGGTTGCAGACAAGGCCGCAAGCAAAATATCAGAGCTCAAGTGATTTCTGTGTCAGCTTGTAATTACTTCGATAGAACTGTCATGTTGTACAATATCTTTGTTATGTAGTGAGAATACCATAATGTAAGGATAAGGACTGGCTGTTGAATGTGACAGCAGTCACTCTGTGCTTCTGTTGCAAAATATCGAACACAGGTTGGATGGATTTCATCCTATCGTCTGCTGTTTGTAACCAGACTCAGAAAATAGTCCTGTTGACTCATCACATCAGTCCTCACTGACCATTCTTGCCCAGAAACACTTCCAACTTCAAATTCTCACCCTGAGTGCTCAGATCCCTCCACAACCTCACCCATCCTTCCCCGTGTTACCTCCTTCCCACTCCACAAATCTGCACTCCTCAGAACTTTCCATTCACTGGACTCTGGCCTTTAGTACATCACCCCTTTTCACTTCACTCTACCATTGACCATTAAGTCACCACTTCCCACAGGGACACCCAACTGGGAAATTAAAGTCCATCATACAGTTCCCCAGTTAACTTGCTGCTTTTAATCAATAGAAAGCAAACCACTGGCCCACCATAGAGACCCCCATGTAGAGCCGTGGAATGAGAGACAACTTCGTAAGACCCTTCTCACCACTCGGAGTGAGTGAGGAGTGCAGATGCTGGAGAGTCAGAGTCGACAAGTGTGGCGCTGGAAAAGCACAGTAGCTCAAGCAGCATCCGAGGAACAGGAGATTTTCCTGCTCCTCGGATGCTGCCTGACTTGCTGTGCTTTCCCAGCGCCACACTTGTCGACTCTGACTCTCTACTCGCCACTTTAAAACAGAACAGCGGGAGCAAACAGCGGGAACTGAATCCCCCCACAATCAGACAACCTCTGACCAAACCCGCCAGGCTGTAGCAACGAAAGCTACACTCTCCTCCTTCAGTCAGACAGGCGAAAAAGATGTCCACTGTTTTCTGTGGCAAAACTCACCCAGCAAGCCAGCCACCTCGTAAGCTTTCTTCTGCTCAATTGTCTCGTAGTTTAGGGCCTCAAAAAATATGTCCAGCACAAGAATATTCTCCCTTGGAAAAGAAGAAAAATTGCATCACATCACTTTTGTATGCACCTGAGAAGAAAATTATTGCTGTTCACAAAACAAAAGGAATTAATCTTTGCCCAGCCATTTCATCGCCTCCTACAGCTAAAATGGAATATTAAACAGCAATTGTTGACGAGGATAGTTTCACCTTGTTAGACCAAGGTCAGCTCAGCAAGGTCATGTGTACTTCTGAAATAAGTGTTCTTACACAACTGTTAATGATTCTGCCAGGTGTGGACTCAGAGGTGATGTTACATTAGTCTTGTACTACAGGTCAAAGATTGTGAAAACAATTATACATATTTCAAATAAAATCAAGGCACACATTAGGGAAAACAACATTACTCTTGGTTGGCAATTTTAAGAAAAAACAATTATAATCCCAAGTATCATTTCGACTGCAGTCTATTCTTTCTTTCACAAAAGCCACAGTTGTGCTGATAGTATTTTTAGATTTTAGTTTTCTTGAAATAGACTCAGATTCTATGAAAGAAACACGACAGAATCCCCACAGGGTGAAAGCAGGCCCATTCCACCCATCAAGCCCATACCAACCCTCCGAAGAGAATTCCACCCAGACCCACACTCCTACCTTATCGCTGTAACTCTGCATTTCCTACGGGTAGCCTGCATATCCCTGGACTCTATGGGCACTTTAGCATGGCCAATCTACCTAACCTGCCATCTTCGGATTGTGGGAGGAAACCCCCGCAGACACGGGGAGATTGTGCAAACTCCACACAGACAGTTGCCCGCGGGTGGAGTCAAACCTGGGTCCCTGGTGCTGTGAGGCAGCAGTGCCAACCACTGAGCCACTATGCTTGGTTCTACTTGGAGCTAGGTTCCTTTACTCTTCTCATTGTCCCCATGATCACAATACGTCTGTGACATTTCCAATGCAGCATCCATCTATATTATCATATCTATTCCATCTATCTCATTGGAACAAAGGCACAGGAAGAGGCTATTAAGCTTGTTCCTCCATTTAGTTAGATCATGACTGATTTCCACTTTACCTGTCTTGGCTTTACATCCTGCAATTCACTGAGTGAAAAAACATCCATCAATCTGAGTTTTGACATTTCCAATTGAACTCAGGCCTCGACAGCCAACTCTGGATTTCTATTGCCCTTGATGTGAAGAAGTGATTCCTGATATAGCCCCTGAACTGTCTCGTTCTGAAGTTAAGGTTAACCCCAACCCCTTACACCCTGTAGTGAACTCTTCCACCAGAGGAATTTGCTTCTCTCAGTCTCATACAGAGTCCTTCGATCATCTTGACGAGATTGTTCTTTTATATTCCCCAAACAATTGTGGGATTCTCAGCGTAGCCTTTGCATCCTGTCTACATAATCTAATTGTTTAACCTCAGGTATTATTCTGATGAATCTGGGCTGTGCCCCCTCCGAGGCCAATATATTCTTCGTGAGGTGTGTGGGCAGAACTAAACACAGTGCTCTACATGGGATCTGAGGCTTTGTGCTACCGAAGCATTCCACACTCCAGCACTCTTGAGATAAAGGCCAAGATTCCATTAGGCTTTTTAATTATTCCTGCATCTGTCCTCTAGCTTGTCATACACTGCACCACTAAATCTCCTTCTGTTCCTCACCACGCACTTCTAAACTATGCTGCTAAGGTCTAAAGAGAGTGGTGTCATACTTGCCCACACTGAACTCCACAGTTTCATTCACTCACTGTCAACCATGTCCCTTTCCAACAATTTAGCACCTCGCTAAATGTCACCTTAGCATTGTCAGCAAAGTCGGATATTAACCAAAGCCACTGATGAACATAATGGGAAGCTGAGAGACATAGTCTCGGAAAGTTGTGGGATGGAGGAGGTTACAGAGATAGGGAGAGCTGAGATCTTGAAAGGATTTGAACGTAAGAATGAGCATTTAAGAACAGAGGCACTGCTGGACTGGGAGCTAGCATAGTCAGCGTGGGGATAGACTTGGTGCACATTAGAATAAGGGCAGCAGATGTTAGGATGTTCAGTAAGAATTGCGACAGAATCCCTACAGTATGGAAACAGGCTCTTTGGCCCAACAAGTCCACACTGACCCTGCAAAGAATAACCCACCAAGACACATTCCCCTACATTTACCCCTGACTAAACTACACATCCCTGAACGCTATGGACAATTTAGCACAGCTAATTCACCTAACCTGCACATCTTCGGACTGTGGGAGGAAACGCACAGACATGGGGAGAATGTACAAACTCCACACAGACAGTTGCCTGAGGCTGGAATTGAACCTAGGTCCCTGGGGCTCTGAGGCAGCAGTGCTAACCACTGAGCCACCATGCGCAAGAAGCACAGCTGCGTAGAGATAAGCCAAGGGAACCCTGGAATAGTCAGGTCCAGTGATAAGAAAAGCACGGATGAAGGTTTCACAGCAGTAGAAAATAATTGAGACAGCAGCAGAACCAGGTGAGGGCAAGGAGGTCACAAGGGGCAGCTTCTGATCAAATTGGACACAGATATTACCGACTGGTCCGGCCTCAGAGTGGCCAGAGAGGAGAAGCTAGGGAATGGGGGTTTGTGGTTGAAACCCAAAGCACTGACTGCAATATTTCCAAATATTAATTCGAAGAAATGTTGGTTCACCCAGGACTGCTGGGCGAGAAATCTCGCAACTTTAGAACCAATGGGAGAGTTGAGAGAAGTGTTTGTTTGGAACTTGCCTTCAAATAATGTTGCAGAGAGGCAGCATGTATATAAGAAGTGGGAGCAGGAAGAGAAACCATTGCAGGTGACTCGGTGGTGATTACTGAAGAGTGAAACCATTTGAGAGCAGTCTTACTCAACTAGACATGGAGAGAAGACACGAGAGGAGAATGGTGTGCTCAGAATTGTTAAAGACTTGCCGAAAAAGATGAGCAGGTTTACTTATCGCAGCCACATAGGATACCTTTTCTGAATTTGAGACGGGCTGTTCCAGTGTGGCTGAGAAGGAAGTAGGGAGGTTTAAGAATGGACTTATGAGAAAGATGGGCACAAATTTGACAGGTGACTGAGCTGAGAGAGGCTGCCATTGGGGCAACAGTTTGAAAGGAAAAGGATCAAGTGTGGGTTGTTGGGAAGAAGGTGCGATGATGGGAGACTTGAAAGTGAGAGAGACAATACCTGACAAATACTTCAATGTCCTCAAATTTAATGTTGATTGATACAACTTCGAAAAACTCTTTTCTTAACTATTTCGAGGTGCCAGGAATTTGATCTCTGTCTGGATTTCTAACATTTTATGAAATGTTACTGATATGAGGGGAACCTAAATTGCTGGCAAGTTCTCCTAGTGGATAAGACTCCTTGACAAGGAGTGCAAAATTGGATAATCACCCCTTCTACATTTTATAGAGGTTAGATAATAACTCCCTTCGGTCTACCTTGGGGAGGTAGTGTCACTGGATTAATAATCCACAACCCTGGGCTAATGCTATAATCCCACCAATTGAGTGAAATTTAAAGGCAATAAAATTCTGAAATGGAAAGAATCTGGCCTCATGGTGATCCTGTAACCAATGTCGATCATTGTAAAAACCCTTCTGGGTCATTAAAGTTCTTCAGAGAAGGGAATCTGACATCTTTACCAGGCCTGACCTACATGTGACTCCAAGAGCCACAGCAAAGTGGTTGACTCTTAACTGACCTCTGGGCAATTAGGGATGGGCACAAAATACCCAGTGATGCCCTCATCCCATCAATAAATGGAAAGAAAACGAGTGTATGTGGTGACCCAGTGTTGTGGAAGGGTCTGAAAGTGTTAATACCAAGGAGTGCCTTAAGCACCAACTACGAAGATAATGTCTGATGGACTTGAGCAGAACAGCTTTGGATCTTGAAAGAGAGAGGGTTAAGGTCTGGCCTTCCTCAAAGTCTTCATTACAATGCCTGCCATGTCAACGTAACATGTAACTACAGTAATTGCAAACATCCAATAAACTTTTTGTTCAGTAGAGGAGCCTCTTCGAGTTAGACCACGAAGTGAGTTTCCTCTACCAGGCAAGACCACCGGATCATGTGGATCTCTGCACTTAAAGACAGACCTATCCCATGGTGAGGTGCAGATCTGCTTTTACTGCACATAAAACCCACAGCAACTATCAAATTTAGCCCACAAGCTGAAGCAACACTTGCCTCTACAACTGCACAGGTCTGCAGTACAGTTTTGCAAGACAAGGTTTTGTAATTTGCACCTCATCCTAAGTGGAATATCACAGTGCCATTATGTTAGCTGCAATGAGACAGCTAAAATCTCCCCGAAGTTGACCCAAAGTGGCTGATCAGATGCCACAGTAATGTTGCCTGTGTGATCCACTATCTTGAAGTGCAGCGACTTTGCTTCGTTGCCGATCCTGGCGGCCATTTTGTGTGCAGCTGGATCACAGACAGCAACAAGAAAGAATCCAAAAAGAGCCAGTGGCACCTGTACTTCAGCAAGTCAACACGTTGCTGGGAAAAGGGAAAGAACGTGGAAGGGAATCAAAACTTTAGGATCAGGAGGGAATCTCACCCGCAAATTGCACTGGCAGAGGCATAAATTGCATTTATCCATTGCTTCTCACAAAGTCAGGCCCCACCAAAGTGGTTTGGAGTCAGTGAAGTGCAGGGAGTTTGTCTATGCTGTAATGCAAGGAACACAGCTTTTAAGAAATTAATAGCAATCTCTTTTTTTGGTGAGGTGGGCTGGTGATTGGATTTGGGACAGAACATTGGAAGTAGACCCTGATTTTCTTTGAATGACTGAACGGTCTTGAACATTCACTGGAAGAGGCAGACAGGGTCTCAGGTTAACATCATGTCCAGAAGATGGCATCACTGACACTTCTCCCTGAAGTGCCAGCTGAGATTTTGTGCTCTAACCCTTGAGTGGACCTTGAATCCATAGCCTCCTAATTCCGGAGATGAGACAAGCCAAGATTAAAGCGAGGAAGACTGGTGTAACAGAAGTCGTGCTGGAGATTTAGCCAATGTATTTTTGTCCCGTTGAAATAAACATTAGAAACATTAGAAACAAATGAACTTTTATGTGGGTAGAATTTGTCTAACCAGCACATGGATGCACCTGAGAATACAATCACAGAATGAAAGATATCCATTCTGCCCATTGTACCAATGGAGGACTGTCCAATTAACTATCTTCTCTTTCCCAAAGTTGTCCTTGTAATCCAATTGCAATCCAATTCTCTTGTGAGCACACGATAGAATCCTCTTCCACTGCCCTTTCACAAAAGTGAATCTGTATATTATTTTTCCCCCTCATGTGCACCTCTGGTACTTTCAGCAATGTGTCCCCTGGTTGTCTACTTTTCTGCCAGTGCAGCTTCTCCATATTAACTCGATGAAATTCCTGATTTTGACCGCATCTATTGAATGCTCTCTGAGCCTTCTCTGCTCAAAGGAGAACAATCCCAGTTTCTCTTCTGCATTTGTCCAAGACCTTGACATCCTTTCTAAAGTACAGCGACCATAACTGACCTCTTTAGTGAAGGCCGAACCAATGTCTTACTACTGAACCATGGTAACCATCAAAAGTTGGCTAAGGAGAGAATATTGCTACCCAGTTTTGCATCTTGCAAGCAGTCATGAATTGTCGAATCACCATTTCTTTTAAACTGAAAGTACAGCTATGCAGTGAGGAACTCAGAACTCACCACAACAAGGTCTCACTATCCTTCACAATGATAAGGCCTGGCATAAGCGAGGAATCTTTTGCGCAGAGGTCAAAAGTTCAGGATCAGTCTGCCTGGACACTGGTTGCTCAACATAACAGTGCTGGCTCAGAAGCCCAAACAAAATGGGAAAGACTTGAGGACAGTCACCAAGACAGTGAAGAAATGGAATTGTGAATGCCAACTCACAATCCATGAGGTGACAGCATAAAGTGCTGGCAATATCAGGGCCATTAATGCCACTTACCCCTGGACTGACAGCCATATATTTGCTTCAAGATTTTGCAAAAAATGCATTTTCTTTTAAAGGTCATCTTGTACTGTGCATATTGTGAAATATGCCAAAAACGATTCAGCATTACATAAGACCGAATTAAGACACAGTGGCCAGACCCCATTAATAATGTTTGTTTCCTGACAGGAAAAAAAGCTGGCAACGGAACTGGGTGGGAGAACAGCAGAGTGAAGCCCCTGAACAAGCCCCTTTGAGCTAAGTGTCTTCATTTACAGAGTTCCCTAAAATGGGGGCCCTGCCTCTCAGCAGACAGTTTGGGATTGCGAGCTCTGAGGCAGTAATGAACAACTGCGAGACAGACTTAAAGCCTTGCATTTTTTTTCTAAAACTGTGAATGTTACCTAAACGACAGACCCTCCAGGCTTGGCACCTTGCAGCAGCATAAATGACAGGCTTTATGCAATTTTTTTAAACTGAAAAAAACACAAATGAAATCTCTTCATAAAGTCTCTCTGTTCCACATCCCCTCCTCTTACAGGCCCTCGTCCCACTCTTAAAGATCTGCCTGCCTCACTTTGCTCTTACATGAGGCATTGTGATCATTTTCTCTTGAAATGGGGTCCGAGTGGAGAATGTCTATGAACCCCCTGCCACAGGGGGTCAAGATGGGAGGAAGGCAAGTATCCGTTGGAGTTGCAGGACCAGCCAACATGAGAAGCTAATGCCCTGAGGACTTGGGTTCAGATCACACCCTGGTAACTGGTGAAATTTAAATTCAACTCTGGAGTACAAAGCTAGGGAGCCAATATCCGATTTGTACCAAGCACTGGCGTCGAGAGCAGCATTTCGGGATGGGGCGGCAGGAAACAGATCTTTATAGTATGGAGGTTGGAGTGACAATTGTGAGCTGTTCAGATCTAGCCAGTGTACTGACCAAACACAGTGGACAGTGTAGAGTGCAGCTTTCCAGGGGTTCTTCCGAAACCCAAGGGCAAGAACAGCCTAGGATTGGCGAGAGGCAGTTCAGTGAAAGAGTGTTCAGCATCACAAGAAAACAGGATTCCACCATTTCCTGTCCTTTAACTAGGAGCTGGTGGAGATGAGAACGAGCATCAGCATTTGCTGTGTGGAAATGAATGACTCTCGGGTGCTGCAGTATCTATGAGGAGGAGAGAAGGTCACGTGCATGCCTCAGAGAAACACATATGTGGGCACTAGCAACAGATCATTCAAAGCACATCCATTTGTTAAACGCTGCAAACGGTGTTTTTATTATGAAGGAAATTTAAAAAGAGTGACAAGTGCAGTCTTAAGAAATAGGAAAACCATGTAGTCAGTCCATTGCCAATGAGAAAAGGGTCTTCAACAGCAGGAGGTCAGCCAGAAAAGCGCATGCCTGGGATGCCCTCTCCCATCCTCCTGCCAACATGCCACGTCCTCTTCGATGTCATTGCCTTCTTTCCAATAACTCCTCCCTTCCTGCTGCCTCCCTCGGGTTCCTCCATGATCTCTGTTGGTAACATGGTGCAACTTATGGAACACAGGGACAGGAAAAAGCAGCTTCCACAGGGGGGAGGGTCTCAATGTGAAGCATTACTGGAACACTCCTGATCATTAAGAACGCTCGTCCATGGCTGTGGTTGTACAGGAACTTCAACTGAGTGGCAACAGCTGTTATATATCTCTGTGTTCCAGGGAACCAACCTTTCCTTTGGGTATTACATCAAACTGCCACAAAAGGAAAGAGTACATGGTCAAGTGGAATGCGCTGCGAGGCTTAATGTCTTTATTAATGGTCCACACGGAATGCAAAAGTAGAAATTCTCAGCAGGAAGCTCCCAATCTCTGCTGGGTGCCAGGAAGGTGGACAGGACGCTGCTCCTGTGATTGCCACTGATAGCGCTGCTGCAGCTGCCACCCACAGTTGATGCTATTTTGTGACGTGGGAGTATGCACAGGGAACAACCATAGCACAATGCAATGCAGCTGGCTTCAGCTAGCAACTGCTATCCTGACAATGAGTCGACTAGTCAATGTGCAGAATATGGTTCCTCGCCCAAATGAAGAGAAGATCATCCTAACTCCTTCGGATCCATTGGGTCGAATCTTAAGTTGCATTCTCCACGGCCTCACTGGAGGGGGCAATGTCTTCACAGAGGAAGAGATGGAGGACTGGCATATTGCCCCCCTCCCCCGCTACCCCCCCCCCCACCAAGAAAGAAAAATAGACACTGGTATTGGAGACAGGAGTTCATGATGTTGTGTATGGACATGAAGAAGCCAGAGGAATTGCGAAATGAGACAGACAGACCCACAACAATCTAAAAGCAAACAAATTCCAGGCCAAGCAAGCAAGCAACACTTGTGTCTTACAGTGGTCCATTTTGAATAACTACTGGGAGGCTGCTGTTTTCTATTTGGGACAGACACCATTGTGTGTTTTGTTTCTCACTTGCATTTTGTCTTTGAAGCCTGAAATAAAGCATCCTGTTTGACTTTAGCTCTGCTGCTCATGCATCCCCTATGCCCTCAATCCGTAGAGAAAGACATAGCCTTTGCGCCATTTGCGCAGAGTAGTACCCACACAGCACTGGGACTGAGGGGTGAAGCATGATTAGATTATAAGTCTCGGCTCCCGCAAGCCCATAGGAGCAAGAATAGACCCCCTGAGCATGCTCCACTATTCTCCGAAATCATGGCTCATCCTCTCACTTCATTGCCTTGTTCTCTTACTATCTCTATCGCCCTGGATCTTTCTCTTCCATAAATATCACTTCGCATTAGTTGAGCAGACTATTACTGTGCCTCTACCTCCTTTTGGGTGGGAGACTCTCAATCAGAGAATGAGGTCCTGCACATCTCGATTCTACCTGGGTGATCACTTACTCAGACTGTCTGCAAGTGACACATGTACTTACAGGAGCAGAAATGACAGATTGATCAAGGCCCCCTCATGTGCCACCCACATGCACTCCAAACTTCTTTACTTTGCATTGCCTACCCCCCTATGTCTCAGCTCAGCCCCGACAAGTCCAGCTGGGAGAGAAGTGGCTCACTGACCATTACGGGACACAGCAGGTCCTGGCCTGTGGAGAGCCTCCCTCAACTCTCTCCTTAGTCTGAGCCCGCTCCTCCTCACCCCAGGCTGCGTGCTTGGCGTCCCTCCTCTCTTGTGGGTGGTCGCTGGCACCTACTTGACAGCTAATGTGCCTTGCTGCCCTCTTGCTGTGCATCGCTACAGCTTTGGTGCATCAGTCAGAGTGCGTCTCAGTAACTACTGAGTGGACCTGGGTCACAAAGGCAGCTGCTGCATATTCTACCGACATAACCAATAGCCCAGAGCTGCAATGGGTGACAGGAACAAGACAGATGGCCCCCGCCTTTCGCTGCAGTGGCTTCCGGCATCACTGCCTGATGTCCTATTGCCTGCAACTCCAATGGACGTATAGAGACTGAGCAGACAGGTGGCCGCCTACAGTCCTTAAGAGTGTCAGGACCTCCACTGGCTGTGGACTGGTCACAGTGAGGTGCTCACCAAACTGTGACTCTGAGCCTGAGAATGTGCACCCACACAGGGGAAGGTCTCCATGCTGGTGTGAACACCAGGGAAAGAGTTAGCTGCTGGCTATCCTTAACTGAACAATGTGACGCTCTGTTGGCATGTCTGAGAACACTATTCCTACACACTTCTAGCTGGCCTCTCCAAACTGGAGGTTACCTCAAACTCTGCTGCCTGTGTCTTAACTCACTGCAAGTTTCATTCCCCCTTCTCCCTTGTGCTCGTTAATCTACATTGTTTAAATTTTCATCCTCCTTTTCAAATCGCTCAACGGCCTCCCAGGTTGCAGCACTCCGCTAATGCTGATCCCTTGATTAGGCTGTACCTGCACTGACTTGTCCCCAAGAAAATTCCCTCTTTAAAGCTCTCCACCTCGCCTTCCCTCCTTTCAGCTGCTGCGCCCCTTTAAGAAGCTCCTTAAAATCTACATCTTTGACCAAGCGTTTGGTCATCTGATCTAATATCTCCTTACGTGGTTCAGTCAAGCACCTCGGGATGGTTTATTGTGGTCAAGGATACTGTATGAATAGATTGATGTTGTCAGAGTAAATGGGTGTCGACTGCAGTCCAGTTAAAGGAGAATCTTTTCAGTGCTCTCCCCCAACCTTCCCTCTGTTGTGGAGATTTTCTTTGCTGTGCTTGGGGATTCTGCTGCGATAGGGGCAATGCTGCTTCAGGTTGGCACACTGATAAGCTCAGGATTACCCTTTTGGCCCCAAGAAAACATCGTCACATCCTCCACACCCACCAGCCGATTTCACAATCTCGGTTAAAGGCTTGCTGAGGATTCAGGGCACTGAAGTACAATAGGTGATGCCCATTATAAGCCCACACTTGTTCAAGAGCAGACCTTTCTGTCATTACAGGCCCGCCAAGCACGTTCTGAGCAACAAGAAACAATTAAGAGAAGCGCTTTACCCTTTTCTGTTATGGTTTACAAACATCGGTACTTTCCAAATGGGCCAATAAAATGCCCCTCGGCAAAATGCCCCTAGATTCCTGATGAAGGGCTCCTGCCCGAAATGTTGTTTCTCCTGCTCCTCGGATGCTGCCTGACCTGCTGTGCATTTACAGCACTACTCGAATCTTGATAAAATGCCCCTATTAATGGAGGCTCATTCTGGGTCTAACCCACACAATAGCTGGGGTTTAGAGAATTATAGCTTGTACAGTACAGAAGAGGCTCTTTGGCCATCAAGTCTATACTGGGGTTGTGGGCAGTATGTTCTGTTAGCTAATACTGATTTTCTTCATTTCCAATTAGCACACAGTTACAGATGGGAGAATAGAGAATGAACATGATTTTTACGGATGGTTGGAATCTGCATTGGCTATTGATGGGTGCCATACCAATTGCTAATCAATTACTAGGGTTCAAAGTGAGAGGGGGAAATGTCTAAGGGAGATATGCGTGGTAAGTTCTTTACGCAGAGGGTAGTGGGTACCTGGAATACGTTGCCAGCGGAGGTGGTAGAGGTGGGCACGATAGCATCATTTAAGATGTATCTAGACAAATACATGAATGGGCAGGGAGCAGAGGCCCTTAGAAAATAGGCGATAGGTTTCGATAGAATAAATGGATCAGCGCAGGCTTGGAGGGCCGAAGGGCCTGTTCCTGTGCTGTAATTTTCTTTGTTCTTTGAACACGGACTAGCATTACACTGTGTACAGGATCCATTGGGACAAGAGGCCAGGTTCAAGTCCCACCTGCTCCAGTGGCTTGTTGTCGCACATCTGAGCAGGTCAGAACACGACAGTATGTTTGTCAACACGCAAGTTAGTGAGTTTTAAAAATGTCACACCTTTTCCAATCCCTCACTTCCTCCCCCTCTTCCTGTAACCTCCCTCCAGCCCTACAATTCTCTGAGGTCACTGCTCTCATTCACTTCTGGTCCCTTCCACATTCCTGGCTTCCATCACCTCACTACTGGTACAAAAACAGAAACAGCGGGCAAAACTCGGCAGGTCTGGCAGCACCTGTGGGGAGAAAGCAAGGTTAATGCTTTGGGTCCAGTGTCCCTTCTCGGAACTGTTCTGAAGAAGGGTCATTGGATCTGAAACATTAGCTCGGTTTCTCTCTCTCTCTCTCTCTCTCTCTCTCCACAAATAATGCCAGACCCTGCTGAGTTTCACCAGCTCTTTCTGCTTTTTGCTTCAGATTTCCAGCATCCCCACAATTCTTTGCTTTTTTTTTGGTGTTTACCTCACTGCTGGTGGCCGTCTGAGCACTACACACTGGAATGCCCTCTCTTCCATGAAGCAGCCCCTGAAGACTGACTCTGCCCATCTTAATATCCCCCTCATATGGTGTGGTGGCACATTCTGTGAGGCATCTTGAGACCTTTCACTACGTGAACTGTACGATATGGACCTGGTGTAAAACGGGAGCAGGAGTAGACTGACAGGAAATATCGGTGAGCTGGATCCAGCTCTGGAATTGGTTGACCCAACTTTGCATCGCCACTCTTCCCACTGAGAAAGCTGCATTGGAATTTTCACCCTTCAATTTAAATGCTGCTGTCTTGTCACCCCCCCCCCCCCCCCCCCAACCCCACCTCAACTGTTGCTGTGATTCATGGTCCTTCTGGAGGCAATCAACTTTGACAGTTGTGCCGTGTTGTTCCTATCTGAAAACTCCCACCACATTTAATTAGACAATAAATTCAAATTAGTTTTGTTTGCGAAGGATCTAAAAGCATAAACTGACATGGTGTGTAGATCAGTCATTCATATCACTGGAGTCCATGCCAGGACAATCAATCATGATTAATCCCTGGCATGAACAGTACTCATTAGTGCCTTTATTTGTATCAGCATCACTGAGCAAACTACCAGTGCTAAGCATTGATCGGCTTTCTGTTCTTAGACAAATTAACTTCATGAACACTCAAAGAAGCACTGCCTTTGTTTACTTCCCACTCCACCCTTCCCCTCCCACATCTATTTTCTTTCCCCCAAAATGTTCAACATGATCACAAAACTCCCCAGTTGCCAAGAGTCTTTAGCATCGTGGCTTTGTGAAGAGGGCAGAGGAAACCCTGAAGCAGGAATCGGAAGAAGAATGGTGGCACGGTGGCTCAGGGGTTGGCACTGCTGCCTCACAGCGCCAGGGACCCGGGTTCGATTCCAGCCTCAGGCGACTGCCTGTGTGGAGTTTGTACGTTCTCCCCTGTGTCTGCGTGGGTTTCCTCTGAGTGCTCTGGTTTCCTCCAACAGTTAAAGATGTGCAGGCTGGGTGGATTAGCCAGGGTGTGGAGGTAGGTCTGGGTCTGGGTAGGCTGCTGTTTGAAGGATCGGTGTGGTCTCAATGAGCCAAATGGCCTGCTTCCACACTGTAGGGATTCTCTGAGAGAGGATCTGACTACAGGTGTTGTTTTGAGCAGGCTCTTGGTTAGATAGGTTTGGGGACAGAATTCCAGTATGTTAGGCTATGATGGCAAAATGGTGTGGCACTATTTGGACTATCAGAAAGGGGGAAGGAATTACACAGTGGGCAAGATTCACAACAGGGCAGGGCATGTGTTGCGATCTTAAGGTTAAAGGAGGTTGGAGACATGGGACAAAATTGGTAACCAAGGTTTCCGCTTTAAAGTCTACATGTTTGAAGATAATAAATTTAGAAGAGGTCAGTCAGGGTGGGGTAAAAAGGAGTTTTTGTGAGGTGGCATCAATGGTGGAGCTCGAGACCAATTAAGATTTTGTGTATAGTGGTGCACAGGGGATCAAGAGGGTAAGAGTTGTTGGGAAAGCCAGGAGGTCACATGAGTGTAAATGAGGGTTTAGATGGCAATGGGGATGAGGAAGGGGAGCGAGGTTCCTACACAGCAGAAACAGCTCGTGTTGGTGACAGATTGGCTGTGAGCATTAAAGGTCAACTCTGGGTTGAACTGGGCCCATTTGGGTTGAGTAGAAACAGTCATGCATGGCTTTGGTATCAAAGGGTTAGACTGCAGAGTTTCTGCAGGGAAGGCAGCAAAGGATTCAATCTTGCCAATGTTTAACTGGACCTGTCCATCACTTAATGGTAGAGAAGCTGTCAGAAAGTGTGGTGAGAGTTGTAGAGCCGAGGACTGGGTGGTAAAGCGTGGTGACATATGGAACTGACTGTATTCTTGAAACTGCTTTTACCAGGAGTTTGGCATGTCACTAAGGAACACACAAAAGCTAAGGATATGCAATGGGTGACTACAGCAGGATAATTCATTCTGTGAATGGAGTTGACTACAGTCAGTGAGCTGGGAATAGAACCATGAAAGGACTCTACCAGCAAGGCAAAGCAAGGGCAAGTCATTGATTGGGAAAACTGTTACTAACAGTACTGAGGATGACTGCTTAAGCTGAGCATTCTCACCATGGATACTTTTAGTAATATTAACAAGAACATTCTCAGTGGTTTAGACACAGATGTAGGATCAAACAGGCAGTAGCAACACAATTCATGTTGAAATTCCACTGCATATCAAGGAGAACATTACTGCATCACATTTGATGTCAGGCATGCGACACTGCTTCCCTAGTGACAAAGACACTGCCTCTTTAATCATGGCTATACTGTGACAAACAGAAAAAAACAGTTATAGCAGAGGTACTCACCCGATGTAATCTTCTGATTTGTTGTACTTTTTGGCCAGGTATTTGGCTGAAGCCTTGCTGGGAATTTTTACCATGGACAGCTCCTTACCATATCGAGTCATGTTGCAGGGCGTCTCACATGTGCAATATGAACTGTCCTTCTCCACCAAGAACTCTGTTCAAATAGTAGTGACACAGTTGTATTGGCAATTGCTTACTATTAAGGAGGGTGGGGAGGGAATTGATGGTGGGCTGAGCTAATGCATGGTACTTTGTGCCTTCCCTGTTCTAAGGGTGAACTGGTATTAATTGGAACTTGCCATGTTCCTGTGTTATAGATTGTAGTTCACTCATAGTTGGACTGTGACTGCGTAAAGTTAGGTTGCAGAGAGAAAAAAACTTCCTGGAACAGACAAAAGGCCATTAAGTGTGATGGCCCCCATCCCTTTCTCTAACCACATTGACCCACCTTTTCATATGGGCTTACTGTTACTTGTTCAAACATATTTGCAATTTTGCTCACAAAATACATTCAAGATGAAACCAAATAAGATGAAATTCAGAATTGTTTTAATGGAGAGCTGAACAAGCAGGAATGTTTATACAAACCTGTTCGTTGGAGGGAGGTTTTAGGAGAGTGAAGCCTTCACTAAATGCTGAAGGTGCAGACAAATTTGACAGCTACCTGAGGAATTTTTTTTAAACCACATATTTCCCAATATCTCTCTGGAACAACGTCCAATGATCCCTTGGATCCATCTGACCTAACATCTGATACTGACCCATTCCCTCTTTTAAATGGAAGGTCGACATGATTTCCACTCATACTCCTACTTGCTGCATTTTGTAATGGCGTTTAGTGGTAATTGACATGGAGCAACAATTGTCAAGATTGACTCGTCACCTCCCTGCATTTATCACTGAAAACGGTCAACAGAAGTTCTCTCTAAGTCACCCATTTAGCAAAGAAACTAACTTCTTTAACCTTCCCTCACAAATGAAATGCCTGATATTGGGAGCTCATTACCTCAATTTTTATAACCTTGTGAAGACAAGAATGTTTTTCAATGACTCAGCTTTTATGGAGCTACAGACCAGTTTGGTTGTTGAAGCTGGATTGAGCCCAAACATCTGAGATGAAAGGACAATATTTTAACCCTGTGCACCACTCAGACCCCTTATGAAACAGATAATACTGATTATGTGCGTATTCAGATATCTTGTTATAACTATTAAAGCAACACCATGTTTAAAATCACATATGGCATAGCAAGCAAAGTGGAGTACGACAACTATACAGATTCTGACATTGTTTTATTTAATTAAAGAAGGAGTTGTACCTTGAAGGTAACCTGTTAAACCTCATGCAAGACCAGCAATTCATCACAGCAAAAAGGCTGACACTGCTTCATGTCTGCACAACATAATGCCCACACTTTTAAAAAAAAGCTACGTTTGTTTTAATTAATGAATGCTCACATTTATCAGAACCTCATCATTTTTCGAATGATCTGCTCCTCCAACTTCCTCTTTTGGTGGCACTGGCACTTACTAGGGTATAGTGCACTGGCATTTGACACCATGCTCAAGTGGACCATTCTTCCCAGATATGTTAACTGACAATCTGACTAGGATGAAGGGGGCATCAAACAAATCCAATCCAGTTATCGCTTAATATCAACACAGGTATACCTTGCAGTGGGAATTGGAGCATAGCAATCAAGGAGAGAGGGTGTGACTGATTTTCCCTCTGAGAGGTTCACAAAACCATCTCTCAAATGAGAGCTGACAAGATTGGAAATCAAACCCGGGGTTTTCCTCCTTACTGTGACTCAGTGTCACCATGGGTACTGTCATCTGGGAAGAATTTTAACCTTCTAAGTGGAGTATTCAGCGTAAAGTTGGTAAACATCATACATAACTCAAACTCATAGGCATAATAATTAAACATCACAATACCTGCTTCATTTAACAGCGAGCTGGATAACAAATACATTTCCACAACTTTTTTTGCTTGAATTATTGTGTCTTGCTAGTTTACTTACAGAGCAGAACACAAGTTATTTAGGGAAGCTAACCAACATCTTGATTTTACCTGCAAAGAATTCTGGGTAACGAGTCATTATAGACTTAACATCTGAACAAACCTTATTCGCTATGATAGCATTCTGGCTCACACAGTCTCCATTCAAACAGGAACAAGAAGTTAAATTGCTGTTAAGTTTACCTATAATTCTTATTTTTAAAAATGTACATGAACGTATAAATTGGCTAAAGTTGAGTAACTGAGAAATAACAATCAGCACAGAAACAGACAATTGAACAGCAAGAGGAGCACAGAGTACTGCAATGGAACAGGTTTGACATGGAACAGGTTGACCCTTTTAATTCCGCTTTAAAAGGGTCATTGCCTCAATAAAGATTTGCTTGAGCAATCATTGTTGACGCAGTGATCGAAACGTGACAAAAAATATTATACCAACTTGGGTCACAACATTGTTGTGACAGAAATAATGCGCTGCATAAAGATTTGCTCAAGACAAGGAGTCTTGAGTACAGTCTACTTGACCTCGGTCATCGGGAATTCAACCACTTCCAGCAGCTATACTGCAGCATTGCCAAGAGGTCACAGCCCACTGATGTTAAAATGTTGTCAAAACGCTACCCTGGAACTGAAGTACATTCGACTAGTGCAAATCCAGGATTTTCAAATCAAGGTTCTCTCTTTCCTCCACAGTTGTTTTGTGAAGAAAAGGGGAATTTTTGCGGTCTCCATCGGAGAGATGCTACCAATCACATTACTTTTTGAAATATTAGCAACCTCTTGTGACGATGCTAGCTGTAGCACAGAGGTCTGCCAGGAGCACCCGGAAGTAAAACAAGAGGCTTCCAGGTTTGCTAGGAGAACAACACCAAGGCGAACTCCACGTGCCTCTTTCCCACATTAGTGCCATCATTCCATTCCAGTTTTCCAACAGACGATGGCCCCAAAATCACGAATGTTTGGCTGACATGGTGCCATTCCTTATTCTGCATGCTCACACCTCTGAACGAGCTGCTGTTTTCACTTTACCATGTTCTCAGACTTGCAATGGGACCATTCTAACTACTATACACAGAGCTATGTGTGATCAGCAGAGTTATTTTTCTGTTTGACTGTCAATTGGCTTAAAGTGGATTATAACTATGGCATTGTAGCCGGTGACACTGGCAGAGGGCAGTCCCTTTCGGGCAATTTAAAAGCATTAATTTTGCTGGACAGAGTGCAGATTGCTCTTTTCCCCTTCTCATCACTTTCTTTTGACAACTGATTATGATGTATAGAATGTGGCATCTGGGGCTAATTAGCCAACTGCTTGGCATGCTCAACTGCAGCAATGCAAGACTGCATCACCGATATCTCACAAGCTTGCACGTAACCTCTGAGTTTGAAGTGCTCATGTACATGCCTGACCACGCATTCAGTCCCACTGGGAGAGGTACAGAATAAACTTAACAAAAGGATCAGTGACGAAAGCACAGAACTTCCATTCTGACCTGTACATTTTCAACAAATTGCCACTGCCTGAGTGTGCTCCCCCCATCCATTTGGGAGGCTGCCCTCAAGTCTTCAGCAATAGCCCTGTGTAAACGGGAAGGGACCAATAGTCTCCCAAGCCCATAATCCTTCCGTAACCCTTTCTGGTTTAAGAGGCAGAACCCGTATCGTGGATTAGCTACCTAGCTACTCAAAGGGAAAAACTCCCTCTCTCTATCACTTACATTAGTGGTGCAGTGGTGATGTCATGAGACTAATAACGCAGAACCGCCTCCCAACAAGCTAATGTTGTAGGGCCACCGGCTCAAATCCCATGATGGTAGAAGTTTGAATTCAATAAAAATCTGGGATAATAAAGCTTGTTTAACAGTGACCAGGTAATCCCTGCTGATTGTTGTGAAGACCCATCTGGTTCACCAACATCCTTTCAGGAAGGATATCTGCCGTCCTTACCTTGTCTAGTCTACATGTAACTCCAGATCCACCACAATGCAGTTGACTGCCCATCAGACAATTAGGGACAGGCAATATATGCTGCTCTCGCTGGTAACACCCACATCCCACGAATAAGAGTAAAAACTTCCATCAACCCGATCATTTTCATTCCCCATTTCATACTTTGCTCATCCTCTCTTCCCTCTTTCATTTCTTCTTTCCTTGCCTCTCCATCTCATCCCTTCTTGCTTTGTCCTTTTGTTCCTTGTCTCTCTTGCCCTTTCCTTCGCATGGTTACTGGGCAATGGCATGTTCTTGTGTTCCATGTCTTTGTTTGGTCTGTTCACTCCAGCTAACACCACAGACCGTGACCAGTCACTGAGAAATCTACAGAGTTTCCCTTTACTTAATACTCAGTACTTACTCCGAACAACCTTCTTAAAGTCATAAAGTCATACAGCACGGAAACAGACCTTTCAGTTCAACCAGTCCATGCTGAACACAATCCCAAACTAACCTAGTCCCACCTGCCTGCTCCTGGCCCATATCCCTGCAACCCTTTCCTCTTCATGTCCTTATCCAAATGTCTTAAATGCTGTAACTGTGCCCACAACCACCACTTCCTCAGGAAGTTTATTCCACACATAAACCACACTGTGGAAAAAAATCGCCCTTCATGTATTTATTTAAATCTCGCTTCTCTCACCTTTAAATGTGCCCCTTTGTCTTGAAATTCTCCCATCCTAGGGAAAATGCAACTACCAATAACTCTATCTATACCCTCCATTATTTTATAAATTTCTATAAGGTCACTTCTCAACCTCCTCCGGCTCCAGTGAAAAAAAGTCCCAGCCTTTCTTTGTAACTCAAACCTTCCATACCTGACAATATCCTGGTAAATCTCTTCCAAACCCTCTCCAGCTTAATAATATTCTTCCTATAGCTGGGTTCAGATAGGCTGGCAACAGGTTGGCAGTAGGCTACTTACCACCAAGAGACACACTGGTGTCTACCGGGATTTTGTTGATGATTAATCAGCTGCACCCACACAGTTTGACAGACCAGGGCACAAATAATTAGGACAGTGGAAGTTTTGACATTATGGGGTTAGTTGAATCGGAGACTGATAAACCTCAGCCCATAGTCCCACAGAGGCCTCACTTACATCATGGCTGCACCCATCACACTTTTCAAGTTGCTCGCTAGCTGGCTAAGAGACACTGACCAAGTGCAAAGGTTTGAGCCCCCTGTAGAAGACAGACAGCAAGAACTGCCTATGCTGTGCATGTTGAACAGTACAGCTCTCCATAACTCCTGTGAGCAGATTACTATTACTTGCCTGGGCAGCACGAGACTTCCCTTCTGGGATGTCGGGCATAGCTCAGCATTCATCAAAACTTTCTCTCTTATTTCCCCTTTTCTGTCACAATTTCTCTCAAAGCATGCCTCGGAGACCTTCCCTTACATGCCACAAGCTTACCCTACCTACATAAATCATCACTTTTCAGCAATGTATCAAAGGACCAGAGCTCCCTTTACTCCTTCTCAGTCTGATATCACAAGCCTAGGCTGTAGATTCTAGGTTGAAGCCAGAACTCAGGGACTGATACAAACAGGAGTCAACAATTGGGGCAGCCACCCTTGAGTTTGCAATGAGTACTTTGGAAATCCCCAAGTGAGCCATAGCTCTGCAAAGGCACTATAGTGAATGCAACCCACTAATTTCACAGGCAAGTCTACCAACAGTCAAAAGAGTTCCTTCAGAAATATGGAGGCTACTCTAAAACAGCTCCTTACAAATGACATCCAATCCACCATTGACGAAGATGTCAAATAGAATGGATATCACTGACACACTGCTCCTGAGGTTGGACATCATTTCAGTGATTTTATCATTTATCCTTAAGCCAATCTTGGAGATGGAGATCAAATCCAAGCCACTTACTCCCAGTTTCCACCTTCCTCCTTACAAGCCCAGGAGGACAAAGGTGTTCTGAAGAATGAGAAATACAATGCTTCTCCTGATCTGTTATGAAGCTACCATCTGCAATACACATTCGTCCTGAGAGCAGGTCATTCAGACGTTCAATATACATACGTCAATAACCCAAAGGACCACCTTAAAAGCTGTGACTTGGAACAACGAACTACTCATGCCTTAAATAGATTCCGAATTCCTGACAGTGTCATGGCACTAATCTCGAAGACGATCACCATTCTGTCAGTACCTTTCCCATCAGTGCAGTGCAGTGCAGTGTCCACCTCGTCATTCAATTGTATATCTGTGCAGCACTATAATCTCCATGAGGACGAACTCCAGGTCTCTCCAGACTCTGAGGATGCCCTTACGGATGTATTGAAAGGGGGATTGAGAAATGAAAAGAGATTTACAAAACTCAACCCACATCACAAATACAAAGTTGCAACCAAAGCAAGTCAGAAGTCACGTTAATGGGCTAGCTTTCAGCATGTTTTGCCTGTGTACTTGCAGTTGCAATGTGCAGTTGAAGTGGACACTGCATTAAACCTTTGTACTTATTGCTACAATGCCATGTCTAATTATCACTGGAGAGTCTGCAAAGGCTGGCAAACTGTGTCCTGGATATTGCAGCTTGTTGCTGCTGTGCATTGCAGACAGCTTCTGCTGCTTTGTCACCTACTCCATTGCCGTATTGTAATGCCGTATTGTAACAGAGCGACTGTTACACTGCTGCTGCAATCTCATCCCTTGCTGCTGTTGCATTCCATCATACTGTGTGGTATCCTGCTGTTGCATTGCGCATTTTCATAGCTGCATTGCACCTTGCAATGGTCCTTATAATACTTACTGCTGCCTTAAAATTTGTTTGCATTCTACTGTTCCGTTGTATTGTACTGCGGTTCCTTCGCCCAGCATCCAATTGCGAATGGAATATTATGTTTTGTGAAGATATTGCATTCTGTTGCTGCAGCCATATACTTCACTTACTTCTACATTTGTGCTGCATTTGCTGCAAACGCATCGAACATTGTTGTGGTGGCATTGCAGTTTCTGCTGCATTGGACCCAGTTATGACTGATGTGTCCAACTTCACTGTTGTTGAGCATCAGCCTGTTGGTGTTACATTACTGCTGCATACTACCTTGCCGCTCTATTGTGGCTATTTGCTGTTCCATTGCACATTGCTTCAGCAGTTTGGTAATATTTTAACTCATTGCTGCTGTGTTACATCCTGCTGCTTTTGCCTCCCTGCTATATTTCCTCAACGATACTATACTGTGCTGGTATCGCTGCCTGTGGCTGTTGCATTATGCTCAATTCTGCTGCCTTGCAGCTTGCTGCCTTTATTCAATATTTCGCTCCTGAAATGTCCTCTATTGCTGCTGCTTAGCACTTTCTGCTTCTGCATTGCACCTTATTGCTGTTATTTTAATATCCTTGCATTGCTGTCTGCTTTCTTTGCTACATCTTGCTCTTACTGCATTGCATGTTTTCACTGTTGCATTGTTCTTTGCTGCTGCTGTTTTGTACCTTATTACTGCTGTTGCATTGTAACCTGCTGCTCTTGCATTATACAGCAATGCTTTAGAATTGCACTTTGTTGATGCACTGTATTTTTTGCTGCAACAATGTGCCTTGTTATCACAGCTCTACAGTTGTTACTGTATTTCACTGTTAGTACAACTGCACTGTAACCTGTTCGGCTGTATTATTTCTCAATACTGTAGTGTATTGTATTGATGCATTGCACCTTGCTGCTGCAGTGTTGCACTTGTTGAGATTGCCTGCTTAGACCGCATTCTAGCTTGCTCTCATGTTGTGACTTTGACAATTCCATTTGCTCGAGTTGTATTTGCTTCTACTGAATGCACCTTACTGCTTTTTTAAAAATCAAGCAATGTTGCTTTAATGTACCTTGCAGCTGCTTCCTTGAATAATCACTGCTGCATCACACCCAAATAGCTGCATTTTACCTTTCGCATTTGCAATGCAATTCTTTGCTTGTGCATTGGCCCTTCCTGCTGCATTGCATGCTGTTATTGTATTGCACATTATTACTCATGCATTATGCCTTGCTGTTGCATTTACTCTCCCAGCTGCAGTATTTTGATTGAAATAAATGCAACAAGCAATGTCACTCACTTTTCAAGAGTCACGTCTAACTTTTGTTTCAAAGTGCTCCTGTGTGGCAGCAGTCTTGTTGTCGGAAAACTGCAAAGCAGCGCATGTGCCAAGTACCTGCAGTGGCTGCTTTTGGCCAGTGAGTAACTTGGTGGCCCCATCAAGAAAAAACGACGACAACTGGTCCACCTGGGCATCGAGAAGAGGTGGGGCGTGCAAGAATGGTGTACCCTTGCTGTACTGACATATGCGCGTTGGTATCCAATGACAGGACTTCAAGTTAAAAAAGGCAGCAGGACTGCAAGCAACCCCGGGATTGGGTAATTCCTTACAGGCAGTAAGAGGGCACTAATAATTGCCCAAGACATGGCGTGAGCTGGTATTGGTGCCCACTTGTGGTGCAGTATTTTGAGCCAACAGTGTCTCCCCCCTACAGTTGGCACCACCAACACCAGTGATTGAGTAATGCACTCTGCAGCTAATTCAATGTGAGGCCGAATAGGAAGCCACTGCTCTTTTGAAAGGAAACATACATACTCCACTGTGTGCAAGGATCTACTGTGGAGCTCTACTTGTGACTACTCAACCAGCACAGGGTAGGTTGTCAGAACAATATTTTGTTGGGAACAATGTAGCTGTCCAATAGAAGCACTGCAAGCTGTCTGTGCGGAGCTTGCCACTTACTTTAATGTGCTGTATGTATGTAACAATCGCAAATCTGATTCCTTTCTATTTTGATTTTCTCTCTTTGGCTAGCACTGGGCTGATGGCCATATGCAGACTGCGGGCAGACTCCCCTTGCGCCAGCTCACTGCACTCTGTCCGTGCAAGAGGTGCAACTAGTGGTCACTCCTGTCACCTTTCCTACCATCCGCAGCGCATGTCTTGCCATTGTGCGGCCCAATGGCGTCTGGCTGTGCTCCACTCAGGTCCATGTCCCGAGGCGAACGTTGGCAAGAACTGCACCAATGCACTTTTCATTCACTCCCCATCCCCCCAGCTTGTTTGCCAGCGGGAAGCGGGTTGGCAAGACCTGCAGGCACGGAACACAGGGGGTGGTGAAACGGCAATAACCAACATCGAGCGCCAAAAAAAAAATGGATGACTACCACAACAATTACCTGTGCTTGATGGCTACCACTGGCTGCTGCAGCGCTGTGCACTCTGAGCTTCTGATGGAGCATAGTAGGATATCTGCAGGGTACCTTCACCGGTCTCCTCAAAGCTAGTGCCATTGGTTCATGCTTGGGCAGTCAATCCCCCTGCCACAGGAACATTGCGCCCAGCAGCAAGCTTGGCAGCTCCACAGAGAAACATGCTTGACATGTGCCAGGTAACATGCCCAAGTTGGCACACATCAATTCTGCAAATTAACAGGCCAAGTGACGCTAGCTGCTCTCCTTCACTTGTGTTTACCTCCCCTCTACCCACCTTCAACCCCATTTGTCACCTGTAAAGGGCACTGCTTAGCGCATGGATACCCCGACATCACCCCAAACGGACGAGGAGGCACTGTTTGCTTGGGCACTCCAGCACAGTTGCTCCGGTGGCTACCTTGTGAACGCTTCACATCCAGCCTGACCTTACAACGAGGAACAAGAAAAACAAGTCAGTACAGCTTTCGAGACAACATCTGACAACGCGGAACACTGAGCAAGTAGGCTTTAACAGCCTGCTTACAGAATATGGCCGCGAGTAGCAGGTGATTGGAGAGAGTCAGAGAGGAACAACAACAGAGAGTGTCCACTGTAGCCTTTGTGTCATCCACTTTTTTTTTTAAAAGAACTACAAGTTTTGAGAGTTCCTTAACAGAAAACATGAAGCCAAATTCACAAACAGGCCTCTGGGCTCCTGTTCTATCATGGTGTGCACATTTGCATTGCGAGAATGGCACTGCGTGATTTATCCCTTTGGACAACTGGCGCAGACATGGACGGCCGAATGACCTCTTTCTGTCTAGTAACAGAGCTATCACTCTGTGACTCCAACAGAGAGTTGGTGGCTTGATGAATGCCAAGATATCAGGAGATGGGAGTTGCAAATGTCATGGCACGTGGGGGCAGTGGATGTACTGCCTAGGCGTCTTGTCATAAGTCAGTCACCCAGGGCAGCATGGTAAGGCTTTATCCTCCTGCTACCACTCAGCTGACCATGTAAGGCCTTGTGTTGCTCCAAAGGCCAGTGGAAAATGGACTCTCAGCTGGATGTAGGTCAGTCCACTTTATTTGCAATAGACTGGAAAGAGGCAAGGCCACCCTGGTATATACCAATCCTGAGTGACTGGACCATCACCACGAAAATGGAGATGTAATCTTGGGCTTCCTCAATTGTCTCCAGGAGTTAAAAGCTTAACATCTTTGATTACAAACAATGTCTGGGAGAAAAATTATCTGGAGGTTAAAAGAAGATTTTTTTTTGGTGTTCTTTTGAGAGGATGGAAATGTTGTGTAACCACTGATGGTGGATGGAGGCATAACATTTGGCAACACAAGGGTCATCTGATGAAACATCCAGGGTTATCTCCAACCACAAGTTGCCAACCCAAAGGAGGTCAGAGATTTCAAAACTTATTTCTTAGCCATGGGTAACCAGATGATTTTGTACCATTTGGCAATGGAGTTCAAAGCTGTACGTAGTCAAACTTTTGAATTTGACCAAAGTGTTTCCCATTTTAGCTGGCCCCAAGCATAACTTGGCAAGACATCCACTTTTGACATATCCTTCCAAGTCCGTGTCAACTTACACAAAGTGCTGACTGAGTGAACTCATCCTGTTCTGACCTGAGAATAAGGATTTGCCCCTTTGTCACCACCCCACTGATCAGGCACATTGTTCAAGATCTGAAGCATTAATTATTGGCTGAAAGTATGAACCAGATTAACCAGGCTTTGAGATTAACAAACAGAAGACACTGGCATTGAACAACTGCTCAATCAGCAGCTGGGGGAAAACAAAATGGGCTTGTGTTTAGATTGGAACTTTCCATTCCAGAGTCCCACTACTGCCTTCTTCAAACATGAACCTGTCTTTTGATAGAAACTGCAAAATGTTTACTGTCGCTTTTTACATCTACTTACTGCTGGATAGGTTTGTGATGGCAATATGAGTGACACATGCAATTTAAGCTGAAGTGACATCCCCAGCTTTGCACCAAAGGCAAACCTGAGTGTCCTCAGAACAAGGTTATTAACTGAGAGTCCACAAATAGCAAGCAAGAAAAAGACCCTTCATCTTAAGGCAGCCATTTTCACAACAGCCTATCTACCTTATTTTAAGGGCAGCTTGCTTTGTTCACAAGAAACGTTGTCTGGTTGAGTGAGTAAAAGCCCCTTACAAACAACCCAATGTCAACCATTTTACTCACCCCAGAAAGACTTAATAAAACACAAGAGGTGCTTACCTAGGGCTGGATCTGCACACTCTCTGTACTGTTCCGGTGTACAATATGGAGCATCACCTAAATACAGAAGAGAAAGTTAGCAGTCAGGAAACTTGTATGCATGCACAAATGTCTCCTAATGAGCCTATTTACATCCATGAAATTCTAATGATTGCAATTATGTTTCACGCTGAAAATGCCCTTGAAGGAACCTTTTGAGGAAAAATTGCTTTTGAGTTGCAAGACTAAACGAAATAAGCACACACAGCCTCCAATACATAAGTAGAGTTGTGTTAGGAGCAAGAGAAGCTGATTAGAATTCCTCAGGCCTGCTCCCACCAACGTTCTCCCTAATGCTCCCACGATGCATCATTTACTGTGTCCATCCCCCACAAAACCCGCGCAGAAAAGACATGCGATCGTTCCGGGCCTCTGCTCATGCACATATTTGACCCTCTCTAACGGTTACGACTAGACTCTCAAAGAGGGAAAAATAGTGCAAATTCAAAGGTAAAAGAGAACGCAATGTTTTTTTAAGAATAAAGAGGTTAGAAATGAACTTGACCAAAATTATTTCGGAAACATTTAATGTGCTTCTCCTCTGCTTCTAATTTCAATGTAAGAACAGTCAGATGCTTCAACCTGTCCCGTCACTTAATTCAATCAGGCAGAGGATGACTACAATTTCTAGACAAACAGAATTCAAAAGCGGGCTTTGCTCACCTACAGTTGGGGCACAGTTCTAGTTTCTACATTTTGAAAAGGATATGGAGAACGTATGATAAATGGTTTACAGAGCTAGAACAAAATGGTACATCAAACAGGAAAGACCAGGTTAGAACTCTTTTTCTCTACAAAAGAGAAGCCTTAGGAATGGCCGACTGAGGTGTTAAAATCATGGAAGAATTGCTGGACAGTCCAAAACTGATGTAAGATAATCACAAATAAATCCAGCACAGAAATCAAGAAACTTTGTGTTGAGAAGGGTTAGAATGTGGAAGGTCAGAGTGGTTGAGAACAGCATAGATGTTATGCCTTCTGATTATCTTCTGGTCCTCCTCTGTCAAAAATGTAAAGCTTAAGAGCTCTCTGTCCTGAACCCACTTGCCATGGTGTTGGCTAGAAGACAGCCCCAGTCAGTGTCTTGTTAGACGTTGTCCGATTCTCCAGCACAGCTGTAGATGTTGTCCACTGGAACACTTCCACATCCAATTGATTCCAGGCTAACTAGTTCCTGACTTTTTGCAGACAATACACCAATATATACCAATAAGTACATTCAGACGAAAGTTGATAAACAAGTTAGCGAGAAAGAAATCGGGTTGAGATGAAACTAGGGAGGATGCTCAGGTAAGTATCAGCTTGGATCGGTTGGACTGATTGGCCTATTTCTATGCTATATATTTTATGCAATTTATTTATAACAGATGGGTCTCAATTAAAGTCTCAATTAAATATTCTAGAAATAAAATGCCTTGCTGATGCTCACCAACGAGCCTAAGACCAGAACATAAAAAAACTCTCATGGAGTAATGAGGATACAAAAGGAGTGAGCCAAACTGAAGAAAATATGTGAGATGCAAACACAACGACAAAGCACGAGAGAGACAAAGTCAAAGACCCTGGACAGGATGGAACCACAACTTGGGTGTGTGTACATTTTACAGATGGGAACACAGGGCAGACTTACACAAGGAAGCAGACAAACAGTGAGGCTAAGAGATGGGCAAAGTGTCATGACAGGAGGAGAACGTATCTGCCAACCACACTGGAACATGTGGCCCAATGTTGTTTCTCGTTGGTGTGAATGGGGACGAGGATCAAAATCCTGTGCAGGTATTGTCCTTGCTATATCTCTGTCTATCTTGCGCCAACAGGGTATGTCTGGGTAAGAAAGGAGGGAGAGATTCCCAAAAATGTAATATTGAAATAGATTTAAGGAGCAAATGCGCAAATTTCAACATTCACACCAGGGATGGAGAGGTGTTCAATGCTCCCTGCATTTACAGGACAGTTGCCATTTTTGATCTGATTTTTGGAGGTAGCAGAAGTACGACACTGTTCCATCTTTTTATTGAACCATCTTTTGGCTTTAGGTTTCCAGCTGGCACACTGTACCATGGGTATGACTATGGGAACATTATGTGGAAGTACTAAAGAAAGGATGGCATGCAGACGAGGTGTCCACTCCCTGCTGCCCTGGAAACAGGATCATTAGGCTGGGTTGCAATTATTTGGGTTTGTTTGATAATTCTTTCCTGCTTGCGATGAAGAGGGAAGGCTGTTACACAGTGCCCTCTGCTGCAGCCTGACATCTAGCCAGGGAGCCTGGCAGGGTTCTCCCCAAAGAGTAGGGCATCAGAAATGGCAGCAATGTGAAATTAAGGGCTCCTCCACACACCGCTCGATGCCACCAGAAACTATCAGCAAGAAACAGCAGAGGGCAAAAGTTGCTTCTCTGGCACTCAAGAAGACACCTTTTATTTTAAGGCCCCTTCATGAAGCCCTTGGTAGTCTCAAACCAAGATGGCACACCCTCTTCAGCCCTGCCACTTCTGCGATAGTCAGGGCCAAACGCCAAGCACAGATAAAATGAGGTTGATACAGTTACCAGAACTGTCACTTAAAAACATCACTGATGTCTTGAGACAATGCTTGATTGACCAGGGAGTGCTCTACAATGCAGCCTAGCATCCAGAGGAGAAGGCTGGCAGGATCCAGTTCCTGAAGGGCCACATGTGGCCTGCTAGCTTACGATGCCAGGCTCTCATTGACAAAACCTCGTCTTAGATTTACTAGTCCACCGTCTTGTCAGTATGCTTTCAGCTATTCATGCTGACAACAAAACAGCTTTACGAAAGTGAGGACTGCAGATGCTGAAGATCAGAGTCAAGATTAGAGTGGTGCTGGAAAAGCACAGCAGGTCAGACAGCATCCGAGGAGCAGGAAAATCAATGTTTGGGGAAGGAGTCCTCGGATGCTGCCTGACCTGCTGTGCTTTTCCAGCACCACTCTAATCTTAACAAACTAGCTTTAATTGCATTGGCCTTGGCTGTATATACATTGCTGATAAATCCATTCTGATCACCAGAGAATACTTTATTAAACATCACACCAAGAACACATTCTGGACAAATGTTGCATGTTGGTAAACCACATTTCATTCCTGAAAACAAATGAGTGATTGGCTTCACTCAAACGGGTGGCAGGTAGAAGTAGGACAGTGGTGTAGCTCAACTGCAATCTCTGCTGATTTGGTTTGTGGTTCCTGTTGAGGGTAGCCAATTTACCCTGATGTGGCGTGTGTGTTCTGCAGCCTAACCTCTCATTCCTTCTATGTGATCCCATCATGGCAGGAGTCTCTGAAGCAGCTGGGTGCTATGCATTATGGAAGCCTCTTTGGAATCCCTATGCCCCGGGCATCGCTTAGGCTCTCTGCCATGTGTTGAGTAGGGTGGCTTGAAGGTGCAATGTGTCGTTGCCCTGAGAGATTCCATCTTTATGTGTATGGATGCCAACTGTGCCCTGCCACTGGGCACTGCCTCATCACGACTATGGGTCAGAATGCCAACAGAATTGTTGGCACAGGTTGGAAATATAAGGCCCAGCAAGGATTATCTCATTGTAATCCCCAAGCAGCTGGAGAGAAGTCTGATCCAGCCTCGAGCCCAAGCTCTCTGCAGCAATATTCTGAACATTCGCAAGAGATGCCAATGATTATAAGTTAGGCCCGTGCTCATGGGCACCACAACAGACATACATGAAGATGCCACCATTTTCAGGCTGGTCGCCAGTTCAGGGAATCCATCTGTTATTAATAACATGCAGAAATGCAGCAATTGGCTGATAAAGGCTGGCACGGTCTCCAATGGCTGACGCATTTTTCTGTGCCCAGAAAGCATCCTCTTTCAGAACGCAAAACCGGTGGCGTTCACAACCCGATCTCGAGGTCCTTGGTCATCTCTATGAACACCCACCACCGCACAATGATGCTGCAGGAATCAGCTAGCAATAGCCCCCTTGAGCTCAATATTGACGTTTCCCTGGAGTGAAAGAACCTGAGTTACTGAGTGTGAGGGGAAGAGCGAGTGATAGTGGATGCTCTGAGAAATTGGGCTTGTTTTGAGATACTAACGACTGGGCACTGCTTTCTAGTGAAAAACACTAGAGCAGAGGAACACAGGTTGTATAAAGCAGTGAGTGTTGAAAAAAGAGCTTACAACATATGAGATCATGTGGCATTGCATATAGTTCTGTGTTATGTCAGAGCATGACAATATTATGGCTTTCATAGATGTATTTTGTCCTTTTATTTAAGAAGAAAGGTTGGAACAGAGGTGCTAAGCAGTTTGCTTCAAAGCCCATAACTGCTTGTGAGACCTTGGAATATTTTTCTGAGGTTGGAATAATAGAATCAGCCTGAAAGGGTGGGGTCAAGCTCCCACAGAACCAGGATTTTTAGATTGAGTTTTTCAGTAGCAGTTGCTGCTGGAGTTTGGAAGCTGTATACGTGTCTCCCTGCTACTCTGAGTTTTCATTTTATGTTTTTCCTCCTGAACTGGAGAACTGCATGTGAATTAATTATTTTACTGAATTTGCCTTTGCCAAGGGATGTGTTTATGGGACATTACTATATTGGAATGGTTACTGTTTAGTAGTTAAATAATCAATTCTGGTGTTAAGTTTTCCAATAGAGTTAAGTTTTCCAATTTCTTCTTGTATTTTAACTATACAGGTAAAGTATGCCTTGCTTTAAGACTGGTCATTTGATGAATCGGATTTGTATCTGGAACGCAATGCCTGGCATTTGCCTTTAAAATAAGACAAAGTTAGGATCCAGGCTATCTGCTTAATACAGTTTGAGGGGAGTTTGGTCTGGTTCACAACATTGAGTAGGAAGAGTTCAGCAAGAAAGTACCAACCACCTGTGCATAGGGATGGAGTGGGAAGCACCTCCAAACTCAGTACCCATTGATCTACCCAGTGGCTCAGAGCGTGTCCACTTACCCAATGATCTGGAGGGTGACCTCCTCAAAATGAACCTTGAAGAATGCTGGATTGAGGAAGAGGGGGAAGGAGAGGGGTTGCTGGCTTCAGTTTGGGGTTGTTCTCTCCTGTGACGAAAGCAGGTGGGAGAACACCAAACAGCTAATAATGGACCCGATCGCTTGCAGTGAGGGTGAGGGGGCAGCCCATGTTGCGCCATTGTATTGCATCACTCAGCTGCCTGGCTTTGTAGGAATGGCTTTGGGTCAATCCTGAAAGGGCCTTTGAACTCACTGAGGTGAAGGCTTCTGGCGCGACCTTCTACTTTGTTCTGTTACGATACACAAAATGTTTCAAAATATTGTTAGTGCATGCAAAGAAACATTGCTTCCCTGTGTATCTTGAACAGCAAGTCATGGCAGGAGGTCCTACCTTGGCTGATTTGTGGGATTGCTGCCAGGTCCTGTACAAATGTTGGGCTCCTCTTATCTGCAGGCTCAGTGCCTGGATACCAAACTGTGTCAACCACCTCTGTCACCAGAACTACAGAAAGATTGCCATTGCAATGCCAGGAAATGTCGGTGCTTTGGTTGCAGCATGGATTCCTGCTGCCGGTATTCTCTGGTTGAAAGATCATTTTCTAAACCCAAGCAAACCTTGAGAGTCCAGAGAAATGGGTGCAGCCATGCAGAAGGCAGCATGATATTGGCTCGTGCTCTGCGACAAAGGATCTGCACCTATTCTACATCTTGCCAGAGAGCTGTGAGTGAGCCATTTTGCAGTGCATAAATACATGAACAATGAAAGACAAGAAAAAAAACCTTCCCCCCACTCAGCCCCTTTCCTACACTGCCAGCGACTCTGTGATCTCCCAACTGAGGTGAGAAACCAGATGTAAATAAACCCTGGCTCATTCAGAACGTCCTCTCCATCACTTGCCAAATGGATCGAGTCAGAGAGATCACTCTGGCTCTGACAAGGCCACGCTTTTTATACAAGGTGAGCTCTGTCACAGTCATATAACAGCTCCAGCCTTCACTTGAAAGAACGTGCAGCAAACAGCATTCTTACACAATGGTTGTTTACCTGTTAAAGTAGGGGTCGGCCAGAATTTCAAACCCATTGGGTTTCACAAAAGGGGAGAAATCGTAATCACGTCAAGGTCAATTTGAATAAAGAATGTTTCCAGTGGGTCTGTGCAAATAGCAGACTGCTGCTGAGTCATGTGTCTGGTGTTACTAACAAGTGGAAATACCTTCAGAATCTCACACTTTAAAAACCTCTGCCAACAAACCACCCCACCCCCAATTTCTTGAGGAAAAAGCCCCAGCCTGTTCAAGCTTTCCAGATTGTCATACTCTCTCCATTCTGATATTGGGATGGTAAATCCTTTGTTTCCTTTTTTGATCTTGGTGCTCTTGTTTGTATATTTTTAATAGCAGTTCGATACAACTGAGCAGCTTGTTAGGGTACCTCAGAGGGCGGCTAAGAGTCAACAGTGTTGTTCTGGGTCTGGAGTCGCATCAAGACCAGACTGGGTAAGGATAGCAGATTGCCTTTCTAAAAGGGAACAGTGAGCCTGGCGTGTTTATATCATAACTTGACAGCTTCATTGTCACTTTTACTGAAAACAATTTGATTTTATTTAATTGGATTTGTTGTTGCTGTCACGTAGCGAGATGCAGTGAAAAGTGTTGTTTTGCCTGCTCTACAGGCAGATTGTACCATACAAAGTAGCAGAACAGGATGTACTGTTTATAATTCAGTAATAGGTCAGTGTGGAAGTGGGATCGATAGCTCAGCTCTCTGCCAAATAGGATGCCAAGGGAGGCAACAGTGTGATTCAGAGAATGGCAAGGATTGGAGTTGATAGCTCGGAAATATCATTTGCGGAGGGGTGAGAGGCCAATGGCTTTGATCTTCCCAATATTAAATGGGAGGACATTTCTGTGCATCCAGTATTGGATGGTGAACAAACAGTCTGACAAACCGGCTTCGATGAAAGGGTTGATACCATGAATGACTCCCTGTATTCCTCTGTAAATGTCCGAGTTATACCTGGCAATAAGGATGTTGCATTTGAATGTAATTGCTTTGCGATAATAGTTTTTGTGGTGATTCACTTGAGGGTGACAGATGCGAAGTCTAAACTAATACACTTCTGCCTGGATTTTAAATCCATCACAGCATGCAGCATGTTTCATTTAGCAAGTCATAAAATTATTGACTAGTTTTCATATTAATATTATCATCCTTGAATGACCATAAGCCTCTTGACTTAAAAAAAAACCTGCCTCAAGAACGTTTTGCCCCATGAAAGTTGGCTGCCTTTGTTTTATTCCTGTCACATGGGTAATGAGATGAGTAGCATCGGGTTGCTTCAGCTTTGCAGATGTTGAGAATCTTCACGGACATGGACTGGCATTTGATTTGAAAACAGAAGGGACTAAATGGCCTTTATTTGTACAATTTCTGACTGTATTGTCCTTGTATGCTTATATCAGTTCTCCTTGAGCCTGTATTCTGCACAGAGTCACACAGCGTGAGAAATGACCCTTTGGCACAGCCTGTCTGTGCTGACCAGGTTTCCTAAACTGAACGAGTCCCATTTGCCTGTGCTTGGCCCATAACCCTCTAATGCTTTCCTATCCATGTACCTGTCCAAATATCTTTTAAATGTTGTAATTATATCTTTCCAATCACTTCCTCTGGCAGCTCATTCCATATCTGTGTGAAAACATTGCCCTTCAGGTCCCTTTTAAATCTTTCCTCGTTCATCTTAAACCTCTAGTTGTAGACTCCTCCTACCTTGGGAAAAGACCTTGGCTATTCACCCTATCCCTGTCCCTCATGATTTTATAAACCTCTATAAGGTCACCCCCTCAGTCTCTAATGCTCCAGGGAAAAAAAGTCTCAGCCTATCCAGCCTCTCCTCAGAACTCAAACCCTCTAAGTCTCAGTTAAATGCTTGTCAATCTTCTTTGCACCCTTTCCATTTTAATAATATCCTTCCTATAGCAGCACAACCTGTATTGTATACAGTACTCCAAATGTGCCCTAACTAATGTTTTGTACAGCTGTAACATGATGTCCCAACTCCTGTACTCAATGATCTGTCTGATTTTGTGCAAGCGGGTCATAGTGCTTGAAGGTTTATGCAACTTACCTCCATTCCACATCCTCCCCCTTTTATTGCTCACCCAGTTTATAATGCGAGGCAGTTTGCACACTTATCAGCGTAAGGGTCATCAGTAATGGTGAATGGAACATTTTGTCCCACGAATAATAAAAAAAGAACAAGTGCCCCAGAATAGTACTGCAAGGTTTGGCACAGAGTGAACCTCCTATGCCCTAATCCTAAAAAAAAAGAGTTTGGCTACCTTTTCAACTAAGCTCCTCAAAGTATTAATCCATGTCTTGAGACTGCTCATCACTCATCACAAACTGAAACCTTTCTCAGAGAGAACACAAGGGTCAGTCAAAGTTGGTGTTTTGCAGTTGTGGGACAATCCAGGTTCAGAAAGAGGGAGCTTTGCTTCCTCGTGATAAGACAAGCTGCAGTGTCAATCATGTTTCTTTCGCAAACCTTATATTTGACATCGATGTTCCTCAACTTTCTGAAGTGTAGCATCTCCAAAACCTAATAAAGATTTAAAGTCTTGTCTCTGGTACTCAAAACTCTGATGCCATGTTTTCACGCTCTGGCAGCTGCACAACTGGCAACATAACAGAACATAAAAAAAGAATGAAAGACCATAACTGATCAGTAACTTGAATATTTCCAGCAGGTTAAACAGACAAATGTGGAAAAGAGGAGCAGGACTCGGCCATTCGGCCCCTTTGAGCCTGCTCTGCCATTCAATTCTTGATCATCCAACACAGTCCCCTGTTCCGACTTTCTCCCCATACCCTTTGATCCCTTTAGCCCTAAGAACTATAACTACTTCTTGAAAAACATTTGGTGTTTTGGCCTCACCTGCTTTCTTTGGCAGAGAATTCCACAGACTCCCCACTCTCTGGGTGAAGTAATTTCCTCTTCCTCTCTGTCCTACCCCGTATCATTAAACTGTGACATCTGGTTCCGGTCATCGGTAGCATCATTCCTGTGTTTACCCTGTCGAGTCCTGTCAGAATTTCACAGGCTTCAATGTGATCGCCCCTCATTCTCTCAGTTGAAAAGGTAGCGGTAATTTCCAAACCTCACCGCTAGGGGACAGTGGCCAAAATGGCTCAAGCCAGGTTGAAACAATTTATTGAGAACCATTTAAGGCACAGAAAGAGACTATTCAACTCATGCTGGTTCTCCAAGTAGTAGCCCAGCGTGTTCTATTCTCTGCCAATTTACCTGAGTGTAGCCCCATTTGCCCCTGGACATCACATCTATGCTGCCCAACACCCTTGTGCAAAAGCCACATTTGTTTGAGTCACAGAAAAGCTTGGGACCTTAAGCACGAGGTCAGTGCCAGCAGGTTCAAGGTCACCCTGATCGAAACAGTGATCAGGAGAACTAATTGCTTGGCTGCAGTACTGTCTGAGTTCTGCTGCCACAGGGCCTCGTGAACAAAAGTGGACAAAAAAAAGGCATCTGTTTGCTATCTCTGCTGCTGTCAATCCTCCTCTTAATAACCATTAACAATACCATAGAATCTAATCACAGTTGCACTCAGTTTGATTTGGAAACAGATAATTGAGTCCTGTAGACCAGAAGGAATTATTTTTCAAGGCAGTGATATGAATTAACAGTCTAAGGAACAAGTGCCCAATCCCTCTTCGTTAAGGTAGTTACGACTGTGACGGATGATGAATTCTGTGTAAAATGAGATAAGTTCAAGTAAATGGTCACATTTTCTGTCTCTGACCAACACTGTGATGCTAATTCTATATTTCCCAGCAAATCCACAGGACTGACCACAAATCCGTGAATGTCCACTTGTACAGATCCTTCAGGCTAAATTGAGAGTGGGGCTCAGAACAGGGCAAAATTAAGGCCTCTGCATTGTTACTAATTACTCAATTTGCTCCAATTGCGATCAAGCATGTTAATCTGTGAGCAAGGTAAACCATTCTCTGAGAGCTGAGCAAGTAAAACGGTTCTGGAATTGATTTCTGAACATGCAAGAGAATATGAGACATTGTCTTACGTGGAGGTGACGGACACAGGAATATATGGACTGGGAAAAGGTCCACTTGCAGTACATCAGATCAGTACCATTCTGAAATACTTGACCTCTCATAATCCTTGATCAAAGGTTTTGTAAGGCAGCTCCATTGCCTTTGCAGGACAGGTCCAACTAAAAGAATCACACTGCAGCTAAACCATATTTTAACGAGTGAAGCAAGTATTTTTAACATCTTACACATTCCAGTAGAATGAAAGAAGCCAACACCATAACAAATCTCAGATTAAAATACTTAGTGTGGAATCTTATCGGGGCCTAACCAACAAGAAGTCAGGTGAGGCCTGGCTTGATGTTGGGAGCATTTCACTCCAACTTCGATGAGCAGTGAGGTGAGTAACTCACGAGGCAGCAGCGAGTTGCCAATTAAGGGGGATTACAGTTTAAATGCCTTATTAACTGCCTAACTCACCTCAGTAATATTCAGCTTCTTATTTTAACAAACTCGCCCAATGATCTAGACGTGGAGAATTCTCCACAAGGAAAGCAGAGGGAGCAGCTGGAGGATTCAGCTCACCGCCCACACTGAACAGTCTCCATCTTAGATACTGGGCATCAACATCTCAGGGCATGCTCCATGGGGAGATGAAAGTGGGTGGCATAGCTGTTACTGTTGGTACAGGTGCCCTCAGTGAGTGTGTGGGCATGCAGGGTTGGCGATGTTGGGGTGGGTGACAGTGGGTGAAGGAAGATGCTGCAGCAATAGAGAGTGGGAAAGCATGAGCCTGGGTGGGAGGTGGGTACAGGAGCAGAGAGAGACAGTGAGAGTGTGAGGTATCGGAGAGAAGATGGCAGCACTTACACTGGTGGAGTGGGGAAGGTCACTGACCTTCTTCCTGCAGTGCTGCGCATTCCTCCAGACGCTGAGACTGCGCTGAGCCGGGTCGTAACCTCCGACCTGGTTGGCATTGCCTGGTGCCATGGCCTTCTCTATTGGACTAGGGAAAGAGGACGTCCTGAGTCTGGATCACCCCATCCAGCACGGCCCCCAGGGTCGCTGTCCACAATACCCGTCTGCCTGTCTGGCAAATCAGGAACTGTGCAGGGCTTGTCCAGGTGCACAACTGGCTTTTCCAAGATGGCACTGGTGCAAGGGATGCTGGTCTTTGGGCAGATATTCGTTGGGTGGCCAGTTCATCCAGGAACTCCACGCAGTGAGCTGTGGCTAGAATTGGACAAATGGGACACCTTAGGGGTGGTGTCGGTAGTTAATGAGACACAGTTGGTAAGATATCATGACAAATCTCACTATACCTTGTGGTGTGAATCCCTCATAAAAAAACTGACTCAATTCTCACTTAACCATAAAATGCAAGATTCAGCCCTTGTGTTTTATTCCATCGTAATCCACAATAAGACCTGCGTTCATCCTGCGCTTCTAGTTCTTTGTATAAAAATTCACAAGTCAAGGTGTTGCAGGACCTCTCTGGTCACCTCATACCCAGGATGACTGACATTTTCTCAAGGCCCTGTCATGTCAGAGGGAGGGAACCCAGGGTTAATGGCTGAAGAAGAGGCAGAGATGAAAGAGAGAGAGAGAGACACGCCTGTTGCTGTACAATAGTGTGAACATGGAGGATGAATGTGAACCTGCAAACAATTCACGTACCTTAACTACATCATACAATGCAAACTGTCCCAGGTGGTGTGGATTCTTCCTCCTTGTCAGGCAATTTCATTGGCCCTTTGCTAAACACGCACAATGCTATCTTCAGTGCAGACCACTAGCGTGCAGGTGGAGAGTGTAGTTTTGAGAGTGCTTGAATGACACAGCACAAAACTGAGGCCATTCAGTCTATCAGGCAATGCATTCCAGGTCACAGCTTGCCTGGGAAAAATCAACTTCCCTCAGGTCTTTCAGATTTGTTCCCATTGAAGGTGCTACATTCCAAGCCTCTTAAAGGCAGGTTTCAAGGTACTTGGAAATAGGCTGATGTCCACACTGAGGAAGATCTCAGAGCTCCGTTAGTGAACAGAAAGGTTTCCACTCTGCCTGCCATTGGGATGGTGTTTTGTGATAGCAGGCTCACAGAAACGTGAGGCCAGTCAAATCACTGCCAGTCTGATGGCAGTGCCAGTCTTCAGGCAGCTGGCAGAAGGAGAACCCAAATGCATGCCAGCTACACAGTTGAAATAGGGCAGGCTACACTTGGCACAAAGGAGGTACCAACTGGAGTGGCCACGCAACGTTAGGTCCACGAGAGAGTTACCCAAGAAAAAGACATGGAGAAATCCTCCATTCCACTTTGCTCAGTTGGGGGCCAGGTTAGCAGCAGGGACAGCCTGGCCCTCTGGAGTGCTTCCACTTCTAAAGATAAGCAAGAGACAGACAGAACAAAAAAGACACACTGCTTGGATGAGAGAGCAGGGTGGGGGGAATCCCCTGTGGAGTATAACCACTGGCCCAGAGCAAATGAGCTGAGTGGCTGATTCTGTGCGGTGTATTCTATGAATCATGGTGTACAGCACTTCACGTTGGGTGTACTCTTGTATGAATAATGCTCAACACTCTACAGATTAAAATCATTGTTCATTTATTTACAAAGAAAACTTCCTGCCAAAGTACAATCTTTAACATTTGGGGAAAAAAGACGGAGAATGGCCAGGAAACCTGAATTCAATTGTGTTTACAAATACAGTCCTTCCCTGGGCAGAACTGGCCATGTGGAAGGGGTTACAAAGCAAGACGCTCATGCACATCTGTTTTACCTGTGGCTACTGGCTGCCATAAAGTAGCGCCTTTGTGTTACCCTCATCCACTTCAATTGGGCTGGGTGGTGAATTGGCCTCATTGAATGATGAATACCATGCTGCTTACTAAAAGATGCAGTCGTGTTGGCGTAAACCCTGAGGTATTGCCTCAACAGGCTAAAGGCCTGCTTTATTATCCTAGAATTATCAATTGCTACTGCACAGAAAGAGGCCTTTTGGCCCAGCAAGTGTGTTGTATCCAATTCGTTCCAGTACCCTGCTTTTCCCCTACAGCCTTGCCATTTCTCCACTTCGCGACACAATTCCCCTTTTGCCTTTGAATCTGCTGCCACCACCCTTCTCAGGCAGTGCATTGCAGACCCCAGCAACTTGCTGCAAAACACCTTTCCTGAGCGTCAGGTTCTTTTGTCAATTTGCTTCAAATGAAAAGGTGGCCAAATCCGGGTCGTGATATCCCCTCTTGCTTGAGGGGTCTGGTACAGTCAGCAACTCAGATGGCATTGTGCCAACTGCTCCTGCCTCCAGTGATGGCACCACAGAAGGGCATGCTGCACCCACTCCTTCTTTGTGGAATTTGCACCAGAGGCAGAAAATCCAACCCCCCCCCGCGCAGCTATCCCGATAACACTGACTTTATGTCACCAAGAATGCTCGATGCCATCACCAGCCAATGTGTGTAGACTTGAGACCCTTTCTGCTTATGCTGCTAGAGGGCACCATTGAAAATGAGACAGCTGTAATATTTCAGCCATGTCACTGTAAAGGGACTCAAAAGACTTCCACCCATTTATGTTGTTGTAACCTGCCAAAACACTATCCATTGTACAAACTGGGGAGATTCAATCCATTGGCAACATCATCAATAGTAACTAATGTGCACCTGCCTGTGTTCAGTGTCTGATGTTTTAGTGCTGGCAAGCTAGGAATTGACAGAGAAAATGGTACTTTCTCTGCGATATCTTTATGCTAAAAAAGTTTCTCTCGAGACTGATAGAATTAATTTTGGGGCAGATAGAGGAAAGAATTCTGAGACAGCACAATACTTAGAAAAAATACATGGAACAAATTGATGCGAATTAGTTGACTGTATGCTGAAAATTAGGTAGAGAGGGATTTTAGTTTAGTCTTGCTCTCTCTTTCACTATATCTCTCCATTCCATATTGTCTGCCTCCCTCTCTCTTCCCTCCCTCCCTCCCTCCCTCTCTCTCCCTCTGCACCCCCTTCGCCCACCCTCCCCCTCCCTCCACTCTCTCCCTCCCTCCTGCCTGCCCTCTCCCTCACTGTCCCTCTCTCCCTCCCTCTTACTCTCTCCCTTCCTCTCACTCTCTCCCTCCTCCCTCTCTTTCACTGTCTCCCTCCCTCGCTGTCCTTTGCTCTCGCTCCCTCTCTCTCCCTCCCTCCCTTTCTCTCTCCCTGCCTCCTTCACTCTCCCTCCCTCCCTCTCTCTCTCCCCCCCTCGCTGTCCCTTGCTCTCGCTCCCTCTCTCTCCATCCCCCCCTTTCTCTCTCCCTGCCTCCCTCCCTTTCTCTCTCCCTGCCTCCTTCCCTCTCCCTCCCTCTCACTCTTTCCCTCCTCCCTCTCGCTCTCTCTCTCCCCTTCCCTCGCTGTGCCTTGCTCTCCCTCCCTCTCTCTCTCCCTCACCCCCTCCCCCATCGGTCTCCCTCCCTCCCTTTCTCTCTCCCTGCCTCCCTCTCTCTCTCTCCCTCCCTGTCTCTCTCTCTCTCCCCCTCCCTCTCTCTCCATCTCTGTCTCTCTCTCTCTCTCTCTTTCTCTTTCTCTCTCTCCAGATCCTGCCTCTTTCCTCTTGCCCTCTGCATGTCTTCCTTCACCCCCTTTCCCCTCAAAGTTTGATCTGGCTCAAAACAGCCAAGTGGGGTTGATGCTGAGTGTTGGACTTAAAATGAGAAGATAAGGTAAATCAAAGTGGTGATAATATATGGGCTTGAGAAGACTTTAGTGGAAGATTGAGACAAGATAATGAGTTTTATAAGATGCATTTGTGTGTCATAGGTCCTTCCAAGTGTTTTATTTTTGTACAGAAATTACAAGGTGACACCAATGACCAGGACACTTTATCTCCAATCCTGTTAATTGGCAACTAACCTGGCATGTGCACCATCCGACAGTTACAGTTTTCCACCAGGTATCGAGTCTCACAGTCAATTCTGCACGCTGTGATGCTGTAAGTCTCAAAAAAGTCTGAGTCCATTGGAGTAGATTTGCAGTCTCCCCAGGGAGGAGGTAAGTAGATTAGCTGAGAACGAGAACATAAAACCGGAACATTACCGAGAGGGCATTTCAATGAACCATGTTTTTAAATATCATATTACTATGGGGCCTGGTGTCAATGGAAACACTTTGGATTTCTTGAACCTAAACACAATTTACCAAGAGTTGATGGACAGCCAGTGGGGTAAAAAAAACAACTAGTACATGATTCGTATCAGATATTAAAGTCACAGCAAAATACTGTGGATGCTGAAATTAAAAAAAGAGGAAGTGCTGGAACAACCAAACAAGTTTGTCTCAGACTCTGCAAGAGAATCAGAGTTAATGTTTTGAGTCCAATATGACTTCTTTAGAACGTGTCTGGATCAGTTCCGAAGAAGCATCATGTTGGACCCGAAACATCGCCTGCTTTTCTCTCTCCCCAGTTGTTGAGTAGATCCAGCAACTTGTTTTTATGGCTTGTTATTTTGGGTTTCAAATGGCCAGAATACACAAGTGAGGCTGTATCAAGACAATGAGCCAATTGAACACCGTTTACATGCAAACCTGAATGGCTTACTTCGTAAATGTGCCTCATTGCTGGCCCTTTGGTCTGTTGGGCAGACCCATACAACTGAAGCATATCCTCCTGACTTTCATTTTCAATTCCCCTCACAATAAATGATAATATTCTATTAGTTCCTAATTACTTGCTGTCGTTACATACAAAACTTCTTTGATTCATGCACGAGGACACCTAGATCCCTCTACATCTGTGTTTCAATAATACATTTCTTTATTAGTCTTCCTGCCAAAACGGGCAATTTCATATTTTTCTACATAGCATTCTATTTGCCACATCTTTGTCTACTCACTTAACCTAGCTATATCTCTTTTGTAACCTTCTATGTCCTCTTCACAACTTACTTTCCTGCCTATCTTTGTGTCACCAGCAAATTTGGCAACCATACCTCCCATCCCTCTCTCTGAGTCATTCATATAAACAGTTGAAGTCCACCGCTGATCCCTGTGGCACACTATGAACTACATCTTGTGAACCTGAAAAAAGACTCATTGAAACATATGCTCTATTTCCTATTAGCCAACCAATCTTCTATCCATGCCAATATGTTATCCCCTATACCATGAGCTTGTATTTTCTACAATAGCTTTTCATGTCTTAAATGTCTGCCATTACATCTTTATCAACCGATCTTTGAACCTCATTTGCCAATTCACTTTAGCCAGTTCTGCTTTCATGCACTTATAAATGCCCTTAATTAAAATTCCAAAAATATAGTCTCGGACCCACTCCTCTCACCCTCAAATTGAACATAAGATTCCATCATATTATGATTGCTGCTCCCTCTGGATACCTTCACTATGAGATTATTAATTGATCACAATACCAGGGGTAATAAACCCTGCTCTCTGGCCAACTTCAGAACAAGCTGCTTTAAGAGACCATCCTGAAAACATTCTATGAACTCCTTGCCTGGTCTTCCTTTGCCCATCTAACTTTGCCGGTTATATATGTAGACTAAAAGTGCAGTGCTGTCCATACAACAAAAAAATAGAATTCCCCTCTAATCTCCATGTGGACCGAGAATGTGTATGACTTATCCTACAACTGAGTCATGTCAGCATTTATCATTATGACTGGAATACTTGCAGTGGTAAGCTATCTCTGTCCTGGACAACAGAACGTTTTCCTACCTTGTCCAACTCATGTTCCTCATAGATTCTCTCATTCTAAATATGCACTGACCTTTTCACTTAGATTGGTGACTGGGGTTGGAAAAAACCCCCTGAGTTTTGGTATCAAGCACTCCCATGGTGGGCACCACTCTACATCGCCTGAACTATGTACCTTATAAGCAGCCTCAGAAAAGTACTACTTTGCACTATCCTATGCCGAGCTAGTATTTGCTTAATGTTAACACTGGGAACTTGAAGCCATAAAGAGAGACTTGAGCGCAGAGAAGCCTGATATGATTGATTAGTTCAGGGTATAACAAACAAAGGAGGCTTGACTATCCTGATCTATTCTCTCTTCAAAAAAGAATCATACAATTCCTACAGTGTGGAAAAAAGGCCATTCAGCCCATCAAGTCAGCACCGAAGAGCATCCCACCCAGCCCCAGCACCCCCCATACCCTGTAAGCCCCCCACCACTGGAAGACAGAATTTCAATGAATCTTCACAAAAGCCAGTCTCAGTAATAGTGAGCTTGTTGTAAAAACCCATCTGGTTCACCAAGGGAAGGAAATCTGCCATCCTTTCTGGTCAGGCCTACGTGCAACTTCAGACCCACAGCAATGTGGTGGACTGTTTCCTGCCCTCCGAAACAGCCCAAGCAAACCACTTAGTTCAAGGGCAGTTCGGGATAAGCAATAAATGTTGGGATAGCCAGCAATGCCGTATCCCACAGGAAGGAATAAATTACCTTACTGGGTTTCAGGAAAAAATCAGACAAGTACTTGTTAACAAGTGGGATTCAGGATGATTAGAAATGTCCAGTGGAGTCATGTTGGATGAACGAGACAGGGCATGAGCTTCCTACTGTACTGGAGCTCAACTCCTCAGCTCCGAGGCCCCTCGTTTTGATGAGTGTCCATTCTCTCCCCACCCTTCTCAAAGTGCCTCAATTCGAATTTTTACATTCTCTAAGAGATGCAAGACTTGTGAGCTTACTTCATGTTCAAAACAAAAAACAAAAGTCATAAATAATGAAAGTTAGAAGACAGAATACTGGTGATAGCAGATCAGTCAGCATCGAGAGCAGAAATGTCAGATTCACAGTTTGGGTGGGAGATTTGGAATGGTTAAGCCTGAAACATCAGATGTGCAATGATGACCAGTGTGTTCACAATAATATCTGGTTACAAAAAGCAATCTAAGGAAACAGGACCGGTTTGTAGCAATCCTTCAATGGGTTGATGGCCCTCAATTACTTGTTAGCAGTAACAAGCTGAGCCGGGATAGTTCGACATGACCCTGAACAAAACTCCAGCAGCTTTATGGCGCTCTCAGCTTATAGTAAAAGCCTAGAATGACAGTTTGATCATGATTCCTCATACCCGCTGTTCTTGACAGGAAACAAATGTTTGAAATCCAGGTGGCACTCCGAAACCCAGTTGGTCGATAAATGGTGGCTCATTCTGACCATGAATCTGAACCTTTATACCAGCTTCAAAGGAGGTCTCATCTGTGTGGGAGAATAGACACATGTTAATGCTTGACGAATCAGTTCATACACTGCCACCAACAAGCAAACAAACTAACCTTAGCCTGAGGAACTGACACAATTTCCCTTTCTAAGCCAATTCTCTGCCCACTCAGTCACGTCTGGTGTCATTTAAAAGTTATGCCCCTGCCACTCACCTTCTGCATTGCAATGTGGAACACTGAAAGTATTGGGCTTTGGTTTCTAACTTATGTTTACTTAGGGAGAACCCATCAAACGTTTCTGTTGACATCAAGCAAGAATCAGGTACAAGTGACATTGGGATGAAGAAAGGGGAAAAAAGATTGAACTATCCCCAAGCAAGACTCCATCCAACTCTGGAGTATTTTACCCTTGTTCTCAAGTATTCGTTCCGTCTTAATGTCTATCTTGCTCTTTGTGATACCCCATGTGAGCTGCCATTATATTTCAACAGGTCAGTAAATCAAAAGCCTTCAAGAACATATACACTGAGAGTTGTAAACCTTTTGTTTATTCAGACTGTCAAAGGAAGCCTCCATTGCTGGTTCCTATGTGCCTCCAAGAACATCAGAGGGCACCAGGGACCCTGGGCGTTTCAGAACCACTTCTCTCTAATGGAGCTCTATAACTTGTGGCTATTAAAAAACCTCTCATACAGACACCCAGCATTATAAACTAGTGTTACGTGCACAACTAGAATCATTGATTTCCTACTCTTACATTTAAACATTGGGTTCTGGATATTAATTGGGTCTCAAGCCGGATGGTGACGTCTGAAGCTAAGACACAAATCTATTTATTGATAGTTGGTTTATTTGCAGAATGCAGCACTGCAGATGGCTTCCTCCTACCTACCAACCCAGTGTCCCTGCAGTCTCTCTTTAATCTTTTCCAATATCCTTTAAAGTCCTGTCTGAGCCAGCTGTCTCAGAGCATTACTCTGATACTTTGGTCTGTGGTATTACCATTTCGCTACTGCCTCCCCGAAAAAGGAGAGTGATGCTACTTGGATTAGACTTGATCACATAAGTTCTGAGAATGTTTCTACCCAGAGATCTTGCATGTGTTATGAAGATGTAGAGGTGTACCTTTGAGACAGAGGAAGCTTGCAAGGACTGATTGAAAGCACAGAGTGTCCTGAACAAGATAAAAATGTAACACTTGGTTGAAACAAATAGCTAGAGTTGCATTGCCATGGAACAAAAAATTCAAATTCAAATTCAGCTAATCAGTTTAAATTATGCCCCAGATACCAAAATCCAATCAAAGTTGAATTTAGTGTTTTGATGACATCAAACTAATGAAATAAGCTGATGTTTTGGGGTATAAAACCGTACATTTTTGAACAGTTAGGGGAAGAGTTGCCAAGAAAACCAACTGCTAACCAGACAGCTCTCTGAAAGGTACCTGTCCATAAGAAACATTGTGCCGCAAAAGACAGAAGAGACTACCTAGAAAAATCCAGAGAAATCTACAGAGTGAAATCTACAAAGGAGAATCAACAAAGCTGACTGGTTTTGAAACGTTTTTTTTCGTAAATCTTAATTTTTTTTATCAGACCAGTATTGTAGAGTGGGAGGTAAAAGATAGGTTTAAGAAAAAGGAGTTGTAAATAGCTGTTGCTTTAATGTTCTCTGTTGGACTTAAAGAACAAAATTGTTAATTTTTACTTTTAAATAGTGACCTCTGGGACAGTTCTTTGCCTCTCGAAATGTAACAGATTAAGGCGCGAGGTGAGTTTCTCTGCATGTCGGGTTTAAATTAGCAGAGGGGTTTACCCCGTCTCGTAACACACGTGTTAAGTAAATGTGATAACCAGAAACACTACCAGTCTCTCAATGTGCTCAAAGAGACTCAGCCAATCAATGTCCTTCACTTGTGTCTTTTTTTCATTTTTTGTTCGTAGAATGTGGGAGTCACTGGCTAAAGCAGCATTTATTGTCCTACACTAAGTACCCAGAGGGCAATTAAGCGTCAATCACATTGCTGTGGGTCTGGAGTCACATGTAGGCCAGACCAGGTAAGGATAGAGTCCGAAAGTCCTACAGCATGGAAATAGACCCTTTGGTCTAATGTGTCCATGCCGACCAGATATCCTAAATTAATCTAGTCCCATTTACCCGCATTTGGTCCATATCCCTTTAAACCCTTCCTATACATGTATCTATCCAAATGTCTTTTAAATGTTGTAATTGTACCCACTTCTACCACTTACTCTGGCAGCTCATTCCATAAACACCACTCTCTGCATGAAAATGTTGCCCCTCAGGTGCCTTTTAAATCTTTTCCCTCTCACCTTAATCCTAGTTTTGGACTCCTCTATCCTTGGTAAAATATCTTGACGATTCACCTTATCTGTGCCCCTCATGATTCTGTAAACCTCTATAAGCTCACCTATCTGCCTCTCATGCTCCAGGAAAAAAGTCCCACCCTAACCAGCCTCTCCTTATAATTCAAGCCCTCCAGTCCCAGCACCATCCTTGCAAATCTTTTTTGTATCCTTTCAAATTTAACATGCTTCCTTCAACAGGGTGACTAGTATTCCAAAAGTGATCTCACAAATGCCTTGCACAGCTGCAACATGAAGCCCCAACTCCTGTACTCAATGCTCTGACCAATGGAGGCAAGTGTGCCAAACCCCACCTTCACCACCCTGTCTATCTATGAAACTGCTTTCAAGGGACTATGTACCTGCACCCCTAGGTCTCTCCTTGGAGTGCAGGTTCATAGCTCCTTGAAAGTGGAGTCGCAGGTAGATAGGATAGTGAAGAAGGTGTTTGGTATGCTTTCCTTTATTGGTCAGAGTATTGAGTACAGGAGTTGGGAGGTCATGTTGCGGCTGTACAGGACATTGGTTAGGCCACTGTTGGAATATTGCGTGCAATTCTGGTCTCCTTCCTATCCCAAAAATGTTGTGAAACTTGAAAGGGTTCAGAAAAGATTTACAAGGATGTTGCTAGGGTTGGAGGATCTGAGCTACAGGGAGAGGCTGAACAGGCTGGGGCTGTTTTCCCTGGAGCGTCAGAGGCTGAGGGGTGACCTTATGGAGGTTTACAAAATCATCAGGGGCATGGATAGGATAAATAGACAAAGTCTTTTCCTTGGGGTCAGGGAGTCCACAACTAGAGGGCATAGTTTTAGGGTGAGAGGGAAAAGTTATAAAAGAGACCTAAGGGGCAACATTTTCACACAGAGGGTGGTGCGTGTGTGGAATGAGCTGCCAGAGGCAGTGGTGGAGGCTGGTACAATTGCAACATTTAAGAGGCATCTGGATGGGTATATGAATAGGAAGGGTTTGGAAGGATATGCGTCGGGTGCTGGCAGGTGGGACTAGATGGGGTTGGGATATCTGATTGGCATTGATGGGTTGGACCGAAGGGTCTGTTTCCATGCTGTACAGCTCTATGACTCTATTCCCTGGGCCCTACTGAAATAACTCTGCAGAGACAGGAATCCCATCCACCAAGTCCCCCTTTATTTAGACATGGAGAGTCCCTGACACTGATCCAGTTCCCTCAGAGCCAGCTCTCAGAGTGAGCAGAACCCCTGACATTCCTCTTTATATCTGTCAGCCAGGGCTCTCCGATTGGACCAGACTAATAGACCCAATCTGGGAACTCATTCTAGTCCACCTGGGTGATCTTGTTGCAATCACTACACCTAACATTAACTGTGTAAGTCCTGCCCTGGTTTGCCTTACCAAAATACAACACCTCACATTTATCTAAATTTAACTCCATCTGCCACTTTTTTGTACACAATAGGACATCAGACTGCTTTTTCCTGACAACTGGCAATGGTCATCATTAGTCTCTTGATTCTAGATTTTTTAATTGAATTCAAATTCCGCCATCTGAAATGGTGAGATTCAAACCAATGTCTCTGGAACATTACCCGGGTCCCTGGATTAATCATCTGGCAATAATGCCACCAGGGCATCGTCTCCCCATGACCATAGTCTCTCCACACCATTGATAATGCAATTCAGTAATTCTTCACTGGAATCCTGTTACAGGAGAATGGCCTCTATGCCCACTTGCTAGCCTCTGGTTCTGTGTTGTTGGTATGTAGGGGATAATTTCAAGTCGCCTGAACTGGCAGGAAACCGATTGTATCGGGGCATCCCATTTTTACCCCGTGTTAAATTTAGTTTCTGCTGAAGCTCAAGTAATAAACCTGTCTGGATCCTCAACAGCTGATGCATGGGAATATCCGTTTTTATTTAACCAGGCTTCTGAGCAGAGAGAATCGGGCAAATTCACTTTGGGATGCCTGTTGGCAGCACAAGACCAATTTGCATTGGCAGCCAGTAAGCAATGGCACAGGTCTGGAGGAACATAAGAGCAACTCACACCTGGCACCCGTAGCTGGGGCACTGCCAGACCTGGCTCACAGGCTAATTGAGGCGTTGGATGATCACTTCAAGGCACCTTATACCATATCAAAGAAGTGCTAATAAGATCCACATGCGCAGACCCAAGTTTAGGAAGTGCTCACTCAGCAAGAGATTTGCAAACCAATGCCAGTTTTGCCGAAATTCTGAAAACGTAGGATGACCGGAATCGTAGCAAATGGAGGTCATTTCTGCTAACATCAATCAAAAGACAAGAGTCAAGTAGAGATTCATACACAATTACATGTAAGAACCCGAATCTCAAAACGGTGTGAATCTTGCAGAAAACACATGATTGATCCCTTAATATTCTTGATCCCACATAATGAGTGCGTTCTGTCAGGTTTCACAGGCTGTTCCCTTCAGATGTGTCAGGGGATCACTGAATATTAAAAAACTGAACTCCAAATTTGTACAAGCCAGCCAACGTTTGCCTTTATTGGTCAGTACGTTGAGTATAGGAGTTGAGATGCCATGTTGCCAAAGGTCAGGACATTGGTGAGGCCACTTTTGGAATACTGCGTTCAATTCTCATCTCCCTCCTATAGGAAAAATGTTGTTCAACTTGAAAAGGGTTCAGAAAAGATGAACAAAGATGTTGCCAGGACTGGAAAGTTTGAGCTGCATGCAGAGGCTGAACAGGCTGGGGCTGTTTTCCCTGGAGCTTTGGAGGCTGAGGGATGACCTTGTTGAGGTTTATAAAATCATGAGGGGTACGGATAGCGTAAATAGACAAGGTCTTTTCCCTGGGGGTGGAGGAATCCAGAACTAGGGGGCATAGGTTTAAGGTCAGAGGGGGCATGAGGAGCAACTTTTTCACACAGAAGGTAGTACGTGTATGGAATGACCTGCCAGAGGAAGTGGTGGAAGCTGGTACAATTACAACATTCAAAAGGCATCTGGATGGGTAAAAAATAGGGAAGGGTTTACAGGTATATGGGCCAGATGCTGGCATGTGGGACTAGATTTATTTAGGATATCTGCTCGGCATGCACAAGTTGGACTGAAAGGTCTATTTTGATCCTGTAGATCTCCATGACAATGCCAAAAAGGCAGCTATTTGCAGAGCAGAGAGCTTAGAAGCCCGCTCCCGAATTGAAAGTTGATCTTTTAGGAAATACTGTGAGTGAACTGTCCTTAAAAGACTGTCGGTAAAGGTTTAGGGGGAAGTCATCTGTGTGGGGTAGGTACCTTAAGGGAGCAGTGCTGCAGCCTTTCCAAAGGCCAATTCAGTTTTTAAAAGAAATAGATGATTACAGCTGGCAGGTGCTGCCAGGAAAAGGGGTCAGATGAGCAAAATGATAGGGTGGCATCATACTCTTTTTGATAGCTGGCAGTGTGGAAGAAATGGGTGCGAGATGGTACCCCAATGATTATACTCTTCAATTTTTCCCTTTCTTCCTTTTCCTGATTTACAGTTTCTCTGCTCGTATCCTTGATCGAGAAAATCAGTGCAAAAATGCCTGTTCAAACCATCTGCCATGCCCCTGTTTTTCATTAGTCATTCCCCGTGACTCACTTTCTACAGGACCAATGCTCACTTTCATTTTTTGAAAATCTATTGAAACTATCTGTTTTGATATTTCAAGCTAGCTTTCACTCCTGCACTAATTTTTTTCCTTAATGACCTTCTAGCTATTCCCTTCTGTTTTCTATTTTCAGTCCTATCTGCTAATCTTTGTGCAATTATATGTTCTTGTTTTAATTTTCATACAATCTTTAACTTTTATGGTGAGCCATAAATGGTGCTTCTGCCCCTTGGAATTTTTCTTGTTGGAATGTGTGTATTCCGGAATATCCCTTTAAATGTCCACCACTGCATCTCTATTGACCTATCCCTTAACATGGTTTGCCAGTTCACTTTAGCTGGCTCTGTTTTCATGCTTTCATAATTGCTCTTATTTAAGTTTAAAATACTAGTCGTGGACCCATTCTTCTTATCCTCAAAGTGAATGTAAAATGCAATCATATTATGATCACTGCTCCCTTAAGGTATCTGCACCATACAATTAATTATTGATTGAATCTCATTGCACAATAGCTGGTTGGCACCAGAAAAGTTACCCCAAAACAAAGGTGAAAATGATGAGCATCACAAGTTGATTTCTTCATTCAATGTACCAGACTGCTCAGCCACAGACTCAGACAGCAAACTTCTCATCTAAAAAGTTCCCAATCTACTTTATCCCATCACAAGTGGAGCAAAGCAGCTACCAAACATGGTGCCTCAGGGAATGAGGGAAGAAAATGCAGACATCCAAGTGCAGACATGATGGGCCAAACAGCCACCTCCTGTGCTGTTACAACTCTGATTCTGGAAATGGTTAACTTTTTTCACACACTTACTTCCAATTCACTGAGGAATGGCTTTGCTGGATGCTTCCTAGATACGTGTGCCTCCTACTAGATGTGGCTGATACACCACAGCACTATTGACCTTCTCTGTTCCCCTCTCCCTCTGCGACCAATCATGCATATGTAGTGACACTGCTGCCAATGACAGCTTGGCACAAGGGGGAACTGTGGGCATGAAACTCATTCTGTTCACTCCATGGCAGTGTTGATTTCCTAAACCCAGCTGTGTCATTGGGGTAAAAGTGGCACTGTTGGCGCTCAGAGGGAAGGAGACTGCCAAATTCACCATCTGTCATGGTGCTGCCAAACCAACATCTGTAAAATAGAGGATCTGGTCATTCCTTGCATGTGTCAGCCAGCACTCAAGTCGCACTCTCACCTCTGTGCTGTAAGGTTCCACATTAAAAAATCAGGGCTTGGGCACAAAAATCGAGGCTGATACTTCAGTATAGCACTGAGAGAACGTGAGACCCTAATAGGTGCGATCTTTCAGAAGAGGAATTAAACTGAGGCACTTTGGGAGATCCTGAGGTTTTGGAAGAAGCAATAAACGCAAGTCTGTGCGTGTCTTTGTTTTATCTCACACAAGTGTCTTAGATGGGGCAGAAGTAGGTCACCCAGCTGCCTGCATAGTATGCACTGGGCAGAAGAGTTGGATTACATACATTGAAAAGAATGTCACTCAAAAGAAAGCAGTGAAGAAATCCCACTTGCATTAAACAAGCTGCCTTAGGAATTCTGACTGATAGGAAACGCTAAGCTACACATCATCTGCTGCTTGGCTAAATGAATTACTCAGGTATGTTTCATCAGTGCTGCGGTGAATTGTCAATGTCTTTTCTTGTCACTGATGCACAATGTTATCTGGTAAGTGGAATAAGGACAATGGCAATGACTGAAAACACCGATTGCAGTACGGGACACAAGCTGCCAATTGAGCCAGCTGGCTGTAGGTGCAGCAGGGATTAACTGGCACCTGTTTTTGAAGCATCACCTCCGTTTTGTTCCCGTCCTGCAGTTTTGTTGCTTTTTCACCAATGCTGTTCAACTAAAACCACTTTGATGCAGAGTACCCTGGGCCGAAATTAATTGCGGTTCATCAGAGAATGGAGGAAGAGAAAAATAAAATGGAACAAAGCCATAAGGAACAACATTAGTGCTTGGCGGCGAGTTATTTATAAGATGGGGATAGATGGCTGACCAGGGAGTGCTATCTGTGACGAAAATAGGGAACATGGGGTGACAAAACAATCTCATGTTGTTTGCAAATCTGGAGTCAATTGATTTTTCACTGGATCTTTGACCAGACATACCTAAAAATGAGCTGTCAACCCTGGTGAAACTACCAAACAGGACTACTTGCAAGCCAAACAGCATAAGCAGCAAGTGATGGACAGAGCTAAGCAATCCCACAACCAATGGATCAGATCTAAACTCTGCAGTCCTGCCAGATCCAGTGGTGAATGGTGGTGAATGATTAAACAACTCACTGGAGGAGGTGGCTCCACAAATATCCCCACCCTCAATGATGGAAGAGCCCAACACAGCAGTGCAAACGATAAGGCTGAGACTTTCACAGCAATCTTCAGCCAGAAGTGCTGAGTGGATGATCCATCTTGGCCTCTTCCAGTGTTCTCCAGCATTACAGATACCAGTCTCCAGCTAATCCGATTCACTCCATGTGATAACCAGTTTGGGTTCCGCCAGGGCCACTCAGCTCCTGACTTCATTACAGCCTTGGTTCAAACATGGACAAAACAGCTGAATTCCAGAGGGGAGGAGAGAGTGACAGGCCTTGACATCAAGGCTGCATTCAACCGAGTGTGGCATCAAGGAGCCCAAGCAAAACTGGCATCAATGTGTTTCGGGGGCAAACTGTTCAGTGGTTGGAGTCCTATCTAGCACAAAGGAAGATGATCGTGGTTGTTGGAGGTCAGTCATCTCAGCTCCAGGACATCTCTGCAGGAGTTCCTCAGGGTAATGTCCTCAGCCCAACCATCTTCAGCTGCTTCATCAGTGACCTTCCCTCCATCATAAGGTCAGAAGTGGGGATATTCGCCAATGAATGCACAATGTTCTGTACCATTTGCAACTCCTCCGATACTGACAAATGGCAAGTAACAATGCCAGGCAATTACCATTTCCAGTTAGAGACAATCTAACCACCATCCCATGACATGCAATGGTGTTGCCATCACTGGATCCCCCACTATTACCGTTGACCAGAAACTCAATTGAACCTGCCACATGAACATAGTGACTGCAAGAGCTGGTCAGAGTCTCGGAATACTGTGGCAACTAACTCACCTTCTGACTCCCAAAACCTGTCCACCATCTACAAGGCACACTCCTTACCACAGAGAGTTGTGAGTTCTTGTGTATATTTAAGGCTGAGATAGAATCTTGATCAGTCGGGGAATCAAGGGTCACAGGGAAAGGACATTAAAGTGGCCGTGATTTTACTGAATGATGGCGTAGGTTCAAGGTGCCTATTTCTTATGGTCTTATGAATGAATAAAATAAAGCGACTCTCTCAATTCGGATGGAGTAATTTAAAATCTGGATTATCCTAACATTTAACATGAATTTTAAATCAAGTGATTTATAGTGTGTTCCGCATACGCTTTTTTTTTCTTTGTAGGGTGCACTGGTGACATCTAATTGCCACAACATGGTAGACACTTGCACAATTGACTGGATACACTAGAACATACAGTAATAAACTCCACAGCATGCAGCTTCTAAGACTCTCAGATTAAATAGGTGGTACCTGTTTCACCCCAGACTGGAAGGTAGTCATCCTGCTGAATATCCAGCATCAGTTCCAGACCATTCCCAGTTCCCCCTTTCATCGTTGTCAGGATTGGTTGGTCTTTAGTCTGGCCGGAGTTAAAAGTGTAGCACTTGCCATACCTCGTAAACACCTGCAGGGAACACAACGGCTCGCATTAGACTTTGGAACAGCACACAGTTTACAAAACTGCACTCAAAAATGTACGCAGTCGAGCTTCTGAAATGGCAAAACTCTTTGGCTATTTTAAAAAGTGAAAAAAAAATGTTGACATCTGACATCGCCCAGACTACTGCAACATTGCTGTGGGAGGGCCACATTATCCTGGGAGCTGTCTGTCAGATTTCCCATGATGTTGCCTGGTGTTATGATGAGGAAGGTGAAAACGATAGTAACCCACTGTTGGGACTCAGATAATACAACAATATTACTCTCGATGGTTATGGTACCATTCAAACTGTTGGGATTAAAATATTAGCCTGGAAATCTCCCTTCTAACTATCTCTTTGCCCATTCACCATGTAATTCACATCATTGCATTTAAAAAGAGCTTTGGGGCCATTTAAGATACCTAATGTTTTCTGTCATGGTTGCTGCAAATAGGTGGAATTCCTGGACTTCACATGACTGCTTAAAGACTCCCCTCCTGAGGTATCCAAGATGCAGAGCTGGCCCACGGCTGAGCTATGTTTGATGATGGTCCAGAATGGTAAGTGAGTTAGTGAGAACTGGAGGTGTGCTCCCATTCCCCCCATCCCTGTGCTCCAAACTCCCCTGTCTTTCTACTCTATCTTTGCATCTAATCGGACTGGGCTCTGCTCCCTATCCACACCCCACCCCATACTCACATGTGCTCTCACAACACTCCTACTTCCCAAGTGCTTTCCTTTGGTTCCTACTGTGCCCAGGTTCATGTCGAGGGTAAAGCAGACTTAGCAGTGAGAAGCAGGTACAGCAGTCTCATTCATATCTGTAAGGAAGTGCCCGTTTTCTGAAAAAAAGTTTCCAGAAAACACTATTCAAATGCAATACTTTCACGGGTTGGTTGCTGTGGTCGGAGATCGAAGCTTGCAAGATCTAACCCTGTAAATAAATACACAGCTGTGTATAGTTCCCGACTTCAGTTCCATCCTTCACCAACTGGCTTTCTGGATTACAACATGCATGAATTGAGGAGTGATATCGTCACTAACTGTCCTCATGAGTCATACCAACCCTGATCCCTCATAATGACCAGAACTTGTCTATTCCTCTGGCCTTCAAAGCATGAACATTCTTCACTGCCAGCATCAAAAAAAAATCCTTGTACATTTTCTGTTGTTTAGACAGGCGGTTAATCCAAGGCATGACGCACGGATAGCTCAAAAATTGAATACTTAATTTTCCTTAGTTTCACTAGGAATGTCCTGACAAGAAAACGTTACCACCTTATGTCAATGCTACATTTCTCTCCCTTCAATGCTTTTGTAACTGGATTGACAAGTTTTACTTGGAGCCTGTGGGAAGGGTGAGCTGATGGGGAAATTGTGAATGGTTTGAGGGGAACCGCACAGCTCTGCTGCCAGCAGCAATAAGCTTCCGACTGCATTTGCTTTAGACTGCGGTGAGTGTATTTACCATAATATTCCTCAGTCCAATGGTCTAAGCAAGCTGGACAAATTTATTTCAAACCATTAACATAATTGTGATCAAAATATGTAACTAGCCTTGTTAAGAACAGTTTCATGTTGCTAAGTAACTCTCAGTGACTGGTTGTTATCAATAATGATTTCCTATACACCTGTATTCACCTTTGCTAACTGATACTAATATCAACAACTTGCCTTTATACAGTATCTTTAATGTAGTAAAACAGTCCCAAGGTGCTTTGCAGGAGCAACTGTCAAACAAAACTTGACACGTAAAGAGATATAAGGTTATTAGAGAGAGCTGACTGGTGGTAGTTTAACCTGAGGGTCACCACAACGCAGTCAGAGGGGAGAGGTTGAGATAAAGAATCCACATAAAGGCTATTGTGAACAGCTGCCCAAACCTTGGTGTGAAACACAGGTCAGAAGGAGGCTGTTAAAGAGCAGGGGGAGAGAAAGAGAAGTGGAAAGGTTTTGAGATAGAATTCCAAAGCTGAAAGTCAAGATGGTTGAAGGTTCAGTTCGAGCAAGAGTGATTAAAATTAGGATGCATGAAAGACCAAAGCTGGAGAAGAACTGATATCTCAGAGAGTTGTGGGACGGGAGGAGGTTACAGAGATAGGGAGGAGGTGAGGGGGATCAGAAAACAATGTTGATCATTTTAAAATTAAGGTATTGTTGTAGTGCAGTCATTTCAAGCTTCCTATCAAAATGGCACTTAAACCCTTGTAATTATTTTGAACCAATCTTCCAGACACAATGTGACACACTACTCAAACAGGTGAGGCTCAAACCCGGGTCTTCGACCTCCTGGAGGCAGGGACAGTTTACAGCACCACTAGTACCCTTGTGGAGCCAACACACAAGCGAAATTAATTGAAAAATCACTCACTTCGCACGATAAGTGGATCATTGAGAGAGGCAGTTCTTGCATGAGCAAATTAAATCTGACGTACTCAAGATCTCTGCCGGTCGCTGTAGCTCGGGGAGAAGGTACAAGATCAAATGCAACTATCAAATGTAAGAGAAATGAACGTTCAGAAACTGGGCGCCTTTCTGCATTCCAGCAGTCAGTCGTGCCCCAGTGGTTCACGAAAAATTATTTGACTTAATGATAAATGAAATCAAACGTCAAACCTCATCCCAGACTATTACGAGTCAAATACACTTAAAAAGGGGATCGACAGAACTCTTGATATTAATGCATCTGGAATGGGTGTTCTTGTTAATCCATCTCAAACACTTATTATCCATTGTTTAAAGGCAGAACTTAAAGTGGCAGTGCTCTGATGGCTCAGGCTTTAAAGGCCATGGGCTCTACTCACACATAAGTTACTGCTTGTTCAGGTGGTTAGGAATGTTTTCATTTGACCCAGTGTCACAAAAATGGAAGCTAATCTGATCCATTTGCACAGAAGCAAGACTAAATGGAAAGGAACCAGGGCACCTTTAAACTATTCCGATTTCTGGCTACACTGAAAACTCTGCACAGCCCTGAGTGTGAGGAGGACAGAGCTTTGCACAGGTATATTTAAGACGTACACACTTTGTTGCCAATCAGTTGAATGCAGGCAAAATGTTTAAATTATTCGCTTTTGTAGCACAGAAGGATATTTCACCCATTTGACCTTGACATCAAAATCAACTGTTTCAGATCTTAAGAAAATGCCTCACAGCTTTATGGTAAATGTCAATGCAATTAACTTACTTTTTTCTCCTCAGAATTGCATTCCCCCACCCCTCCGTTCCTCTATGATGCTATTGTGGATAACACTGAGAGTGTCAGGGACCCAGGTTCGATTGCATTCTCAGGTGACTGTCTATTTGGAGTTTGCACATTCTCCCTGCATGGGTTTCCTCCACGTGCCTCAGTTTCCTGCCACAGTCACAAAGATGTGCAGGTGAGGTGGGTTAGCCATGGTGAAAAACCTTGTGCAGGTTTACTGGGATGGAGTGGGTCTGGGTGGGGTGCTCTTCGCAAGTTTGGTGCACACTCAATGGGCCAAATGGCCTTTTTCTGCACTGTAGGGATTACACATGGACAAGAAAAGTGGGTTTCTCCTCTGTTTCTTTGCAAATTTGGAATATAGCTTCAGCTTGTTCGCTGCAAAGTATGTGCTCACTATCCAAGCAAATGGAGATACTGCCCTGGAAAAGTCTGTCAGGGAAAAGGTCAAACTCGATCTCCTGATACTTTGTTCCACATGCAGAAAACACATTTGGTTTTAAAGTCAAGGAGTAACTGAACACATCTGTCCCTTGAGGACGCAAGTCTCAAAATGGTCAATAATTGTCCGTATTCACTGTGGTGACCCATCTGCCTCAATTTTGTGCTCAAGTCTTTGGAATCATAGAAACTCTGTAGTGGGGAAACAGGCCATTCAGCCCATTGATTTCACACTGACCCTCTGAACATCATCCCACCCAATCCCTGTAACCCTGTATTTCCCATGGCTTACCCACCTAGCCTGCTCATCCCTGGACACTATGGCGCAATTTATCACGGCCAATCCATCCTAACCTGTACAGCTTTGCACTGTGGGAGGAAACTGGAGTTTCCAAAAGAAACCCAGGCAGACACAGGGAGAACATGCCAGCTCTGCACAGACAGTCACCTGAGGCTGGAATTGAACCTGGGTCCCTAGTACTGTGAGGCAGCAGTGCTAACCACTGAGCCCCCATGTCAGCCCCTCCCCTTATCTGGATTGAGACTTAAACCTACAACTTCGGAACCAAAGAAAGAGTTCTACCAACTGAGCTAAAGCTAATATCTTGGCTCCATAAACCATATATGAGGTATGTAGTTTAATATATTGGCCAGTTCTGTAGCAAAGACATTGTCCTTTCTTGCTATTTTCATCACTGCATATTTTCTCCAGAGAGGGGCCACACAATGGAGCAGAGTAACATTCAGACTCCTCCTGCAGCTTTTGATAGCTTACCCATCCTTCTCTCTGCTGGGGAGTGCAAAAGGAGAAAATACGCATTAAAAATAAAGGCAAAACTTTGAAATAAAGACCGGCACGTGGATATAAATGAAATGGATGCTGCTCTTTACTCCTTAACCAACTTAATTTAACAACCTCCAAGAAAAACCCAACATAATTGGCCAGGTTTTCTCATTTCATTTAACACTGCATAATTGAAAGACTAATTAGAGAGCTAAAATAAATGGCACTTTAATAAATGTCACATAATGTTCATAGAATCTAAAATATGTAATCTTTTAATAGAATGATACCTCCTAATAACAGGACTGGATAATGTTGTCAAAAATAATTACAGCTCATCGAAATATTTTGGAAGGAATCACTAAGAGCCTGGATTCAGCGGTCGCGTAGACTCCTCTGCCTCTGGGACTTGGGCTTGAATCCAATCCCATTCCAACAAGACGGGAGGCTGCATGAGCTGCTGATGTCTTAAATGAACTGATTCTTGGCAGCATGGAACTTAAATGCTATTAAAAGGAGGCATGAAATCAAAGTTTGTTGTCTTGCAGTCATCAGGACAAAAATGCAAGAAAACCAACTTTGGAAAAAGAACACAAATAATGAAACATGAGAAGTTGGGTGCTGACTGCTTGACAATATGTGGTGTAGATTTGCAGCAGGGAACTGTGAGCTGTTTGCGTTAATTGATTAAATTCAAACCAAGCAAGCTGCCTCTGATTGGTCAGGGCATTGGTATGTGGATGCAGCAAGGGTTAGATGTGATTCCTTGTTGCCAAAAGGAATCTGTGCACACATTGCACCTTTTCTCACTAAGGAAAGGGCCATTGAGTGAGCCAACTGCTGCTGCATTCCTGTGATGAAGGGGCTTATCTATTGAGAAAGGCTGAACAGGTTAAGGGGTGATCTGATCCAAGTCTTCAAGATATTAACAGGAAAAGGCAAGGTAGATAAAGATAACAGGCTGGGGCTGTTTTCCCTGGAGCGTCGGAGGCTGAGGGGTGACCTTATAGAGGTTTACAAAATTATAAGGGGCATGGATAGGATAAATAGACAAAGTCTTTTCCCTGGGGTCAGGGAGTCCAGAACTAGAGGGCATAGGTTCAGGGTGAGAGGGGAAAGATATAATATGAGACCTAAGAGGCAACATTTTCACACAGAGGGTGGTGCGTGTATGGAATGAGCTGCCAGAGGAATTGGTGGAGGCTGGTACAATTGCAACATTTAAGAGGCACCTGGATGGGTATATGAATAGGAAGGGTTTGGAGGGAAATGGGCCAGGTGCTGGCAGGTGGGACTAGATTGGGTTGGGATATCTGGTCGGCATGGACGGGTTGGACCGAAGGGTCTGTTTCCATGCTGCACATCTCTATGACTCTATAAACTATTTCCACAGGTTGAGGATTCCAGAACTAGGGGCCATAGTCTGGGAATGAGGGCCAGACCGTTCAGGAGAGATATTCGGAAGCATTTCTACACACAAAAGGTGGGAGGGGTTTGGAACTCTCTTCCATAAATGGCAGTGGATGCTGGATCAGTGTTCATGTTACACCTGAGATCAGCAACCTTTTGTTAAGCAAAAGGTATTAAGGGATATGGGCCAAAGACTCATTAAGTCAGACCACAGATCAGCCATGATCTTACTGAATGGCAAAACAGGCTCAATGGGTTAAATGGTCAACTCTATTCCGATATCCACTGTATTTTTAGAAGAATGAGATGTGATTTGTTTGAAATATACAAAGTCTGAAAGGGATGAGAAGGGCTCTTTACCAGGAGGGAAATTCCATTTGTTGAGCCGCAAGCAGGAGAGTGGAGCTGAGACCACAACCAGATCGGCCTGACCTTATCAAATGGCTGAACAGCCTGGAGGGGGTCAAATGGCCTTAACCTGCACCTATATTCCTGACCAATCAGAGCCGACTTGGCTGGTTTGAATTCAATCAGTGAACTTAGACAGTTAACAGGTCCTGCTGAATCTCCATGCCAACGGTAGTCAACCCTCTTCAGCATTGGTCGCTTTCTGAAGTTGATCTCCTTGTGTTTCAGTCCTGCTGAGCGCAAGACAAAAGCTTCAAAGTCATGTTTCTTTTGAGCAGTGTTCAAAATGAATCTCAACCTAGGTTACAGTGGACACTCGTTAGAGTCTGTATTTTGCTGCACTAAGTTGTCAATGTTACTCAGAGAGGCCCTGAGGATGACTAGTGGGGAACATCAAAATCACTCAAATCAGAACATTTGTCCATTATTCCACAGGACCTCTCACTACCAGAAACTCCCTTGTCAAGTTCAGCAGGTGTCAACGAAAATCTCCCCTACCTCACAATACATCTGAGCTCCATTTTCAAAGTCTGACACCATTCTAATTTAATCATGATTTGGAGGTGCCAGTGTTGGACTGGAGTGTACAAAGTTAAAATTCACACAACACCAGGTTATAATCCAACAGGTTTATTTGGAAGCACTAGCTTTCAAAGCTCTTCTCCTTCACCTGATGAAGGAGCAGCGCTCTGAACGCTAGTGCTTCTAAATAAACCTGTTGGATTATAACTTGGTGTGTGTGATTTTTAACTAATTCAATCATGTTTTAGTTCTGTTTTGATCAGCCCAATTTACTTATGATTTTTTTTCTATCGGAATAGCTTACCAATTAGCACGACACAACACCAAGTTTGTGATGAAGAATCTTTGCTATCTGTCACCTGTCACATAGGGAGATTCTTCTGTGCTTTTTCTTTCGAATGCAAATTCAGTCACAGGATGAGCGATTAAAGACTCCAAATTAAAATTGCAAGTTGTTCATTTTCTGCAGAGCTCCTGATCCAAGCAGAACGTCTCTTGGTAACTTGCAAAATCTGCATTTATCATAATCCAACTGAAGCCTCCATGAGCCTCTGATCACTGAGTGCTGTGCCACTTGCAAAACTCATACACCCAGACTATTTGCTGAGCAACGTATCCATTTTAAAGGCTGCAGTACTGAATTTGAAATCGAAACGTAAAGAGGCTTTGAGCCAGTGCAGGTTTGGATCCAATCCAAACTGACAGGATGAAGATTTCTGCACAGCCTCTTCCAAAATCCTGCAGTAAGTCTCACTAAGCCACACACGCCTGATCCTGGATGGAATATCCAGCTCTTGTTGAGCAGTCTGAACAGTAGCTGCACAGACACTTAGCCTTATGCCTTAAGCCTGCAGTTCCTTCCTTCTCACCATTGGCTTTTACTGGAAAATATGCACAACTGGATGTTCATCTGAAGACAAGTGTTGGAGTTGGATTGATGCCCTTCATGGTCAAATAACTTGTCAATGCTCACACAATGAAACAAGCGAGACACTATGGGCACAACAACAGCCATGGATGTGAGCCCCAGTATTCACAGTGAACTCAGAATAGAGAAGTGGCCAACAACTGGAAGCAAAATACCATATCATTGAATCCCTACAATGGAGAAACAGGCCACTCAGCCCAACTGTCTGAAAAGCATCCCATCCAGACTTGCCCTGCACCTCCCATGGCTAATCCAATGAACCTACATATCCCTGGACACTATGGGCAATCCACCTAACCTGCACATCTTTGGACTACGGGAGGAAACGCACACAGATACAGGGAGAACATGCAAACTCCACACAGACAGTCACCCGAGGCTGGATTTCAACCTGAGTCCCTGGCGCTGTGAGGCAGCAGTGCTAGCCACTGTGCCTCCCCCCACCTTACCAGCATAAGTAATCAGCCAAGTTCCATGAGGGACTACACGCATCTTTCAGTATTAGAGAGAGACAGCGACAATCGTTTATGTACCTTTGAGGAACAACACTTCACACCATGCATGGGACTGAGGGAGAAGGGCAGGCTCCAAGTCTATCTCAGCCCGAATGGGAATTTCTGCTCCTCTTCTTGTGTTATTCTGAATCACACGCACACCATCGAGACAACTGAACAAACTAACTGCCTTGTTGCACTGACGTAACGTGGTGAGTCAGCGGTTAGCACCACTGCCTCACAGTGCCATGGACCGGGTTTGAATTCAGCCTTGGGTGGCTGTCTGTGTGGAGTTTGCACATTCTTCCTGCGTTTGCATGGGGGCTTCCTCCAGCAATCCAAAGATGTGCAGGTTAGGTGAATTGCCCATAGTGTTCAGGGATGTGTAGGCTAGGTGCATCTGTCAGGGGTAAATGAAAGGGAATGGGTCTGGGTGGGCTACTCTTTGGAGGGTCGATGTGGACTTGTTGGGCCAAAGGGCCTGTCCCCACACTGTAGGGATTCTATGATCCTGCAAAGCATGGTTTCGACATTTATTCAAGTGGAGAAAGTGATTGTAGAATTTCTCATCAGTTCAGTATTCCTATTCCCAACAGTCGAAGTGGTGAGAATTCCACAATCCAAACTTTAATAAGACATCAAACACATGACAGTGTCCAATCTAGGTTTGCTTCACTGTGCCCTGCATTTTCATATCCTGAGCGCAGACAGGGCCTTAGTTTAATATCTCATCCAAACGATGATGCACTGAACACATTCGGAGAGTGGAGGAAAGGAGTCCTGCATCCATCCCGCCTGCTCACAATCCTGATGTGCCATACATCATAACATACGGACCTAATCCCTACCCCACATAGAGCCATGGGGACTCCCGGAGGATAGCAGAAGCTGGGTGTTCCAGGGAGGGGGGGTGGGGGGCTCGTATCAGACTGGGGAGATTGCTGCAGACCCCACAATGCTCTCAAAGTTAAAAAAATACAGCATCTCTCTCATGATCCGTGGTCCCGTTGCTTGAGGCCATATCAATGCAGCACTCTAAATGTCCTATGAGGCACCCCCCACCCTCCTCCTGGGCAGTCACGTCCACATATTCACCATCCTCAGTGCAAATGAGTTCAATCTGCAGTGTCACCAAAGCAAAATACGAGAATGGAAATCAAGGATGGAAATGACCAGTTGTGTCTGGCTGTCACCCTTTGGAATGGGATGGAGCAGTTTTTGTCACTGCAAATTTCCCCCAATATAGCAAGCAACACTGACTATTTGGACCTCACGTTTAATTGCTTGTCATGTTCGAATTGCTCAAAAGGCTACATGCTATCATTACAACAATAACTTGCAGCTATATAGCGCCTTTAACATCGTTAAACTTCACCCGAGCATCAAGAGCAAGACAAGAAGATGTCTGAGCAAAATACCAGACAGCTGAAAGAGAAACTCAGCAGAACTGGCAGCATTTGGAGAGATAGAAACTGAGTTAACATTTCAGGTCAATGACTCAAATGTCCATCTGCTTGCTCAATGCATTTCTCACCTGTTCTGGGTAAGAAATGCTGCTTTGCTTGCATCACCCATCCGAGAACTGAAATAAACAAGCATTTGGCTCAAATATCCCTTACATTCCAACTATTGTGATCAAAAAACCCAGTGCAGAATTTGAACCTATCTTCACTGCTCTATTGGTCAGTTGAACCAACAAACAGAAAGGAGGAGCATTTGACAATCATAAAAATTGTCCTGCTATGCTTTGCAGGGGAGAGTTTCAGTGAATGAGATGTATTTTTACAGCAATACACAAACTGACCAAACCTACAGTACGCACACATATAATTCTCTGTAGTATTTTTATACCAGAGCTGGCCAGGAATATGGTCAGAATAAGGAATTGTGAAAGCAAATTTCTCTTGTAGTGATTAGGCCCTGTGTTCTAAGATTGACCTTCAACATTAGAGGCAGTAAATTAGGCATCAGTTGAAACGCAAGTTGAATACTGTCAGGGCGAGATTATACAGAGTGTCAAATACAGTTTGTAATTCAGTGTTCATTGTTTGAGAGTACTTCTGCTGTGTAGTGGTATTTACATTACAAAGCAGAGGCAAACTTAATTCAAATTCAAGCATGGAAGGGAAGTCCAATTATCAAACAAAAGTCTTTGCAGCGCATCCCCACAAGGTGGCCATTTGAGGGAAATGTGTCCAACTGTGTATATAGTGCTTACTGAGTAAACTAATTTGTGTAGAGAACAATTTAAATAGAACATATTCATCAAACTAAATACCACACAATGCCACTTGTAATCCTGGAGCAAGCGCTGTCCTATCTGAATGACAGCAGAGGTGTATTGATGGCTTGCTGTTCTGTACATTCATTGAAAAATAGTTCCTCGGGAGATGAAATGAATAGGTCTTTGATCTGGAAGCCAAGCTTGATGGATTAATGGTCTTTTCTCATTCCAGCCTCTCTCATGCAAGGAATGGAGGGAAAAACTCTCCGGTGGTTGGAGTCATACCTGACACATAGGAAGATGGCCGTGGCTGTTGGAAGTCAGTCATCTCAGCTCCAGGTCATCCCTGCAGGAGTTCCTCACGATAGTGTCTCAGGCCCAACCATCTTCAGCTGCTTCATCAATGACCTTCCCTCCACCATAAGGTCAGAGGTGGGGATGCTCACTGATAATTGCACAATGTTCAGCACCATTTGTAACTCCTCAAATACTGAAGCAGTCGATGCTCAAATGCAACAAGACCTAGACATCACTTGGGGTTGGACTAATAGATGAAAGTGACCTTCGTGCCATGCAAGTGCCAGGCAATGACCGTCTCCAACAAGAGGAATCTAACCAGCATCTTTTGTTGTTCAATGGCATTACTATTGTTATATCCCCCAATATCAACACCCTGGGGGTTACAATTGACCAAAAACGGAACTGAAGCAGCCATATAAACCTAGTGGGTGTAACAGGACAGAGGTGAGGAATACTGCGGTAAGTAACTCACCTCCTGACTCCCCAAAGCCTGTCCACCATCCACAAGTCAGGAGTATGAAGGAATACCCACTTGCCTGGATGGGTGCAGCTCCAACAACACTCAAGAAGCTCGACACCATCCAGGACAACAGACTTGAGCTGAAAATCCAGCAGTAGTAAGGTGCCATCTTTCGGGTGAGACAATAATTCAAAGCCCCATTCATCCACTCACATGAAGATCACAGATCTTTTTCTTTGAAGAATAGCAGGAGAGCTTTGCTTGGAATCCACACCAACATGTATCTCACAAGCAACATCACTAAAACCGAGTATATGGTCATAAATCTCATTGCTGTTTGTGGAAGTTTGAAGCCTAAGTAATTCTGACTCAGCTCAGATGCTGAGAGTAAGTGACTCTGAATGAACTCATTTCTTGGTCACTGGGGTCGCCTGTGTGAAGGGTTATGACTGAGGCCAGATAGCATATCCTGGCCATCACTTCCCCATTGCCACAGGTTTTGATATGTCTGTTGTGGGTGATGCCTTGCTCAAAGGTGAGTACAGAAGAAAGTGAAAATTGCAGATGCTGGAGACCAGAGTCAAATAGTGTGGCGCTGGAAAAGCACAACAGGTCAGGCTGCATCCGAGCAGAAGGAGAGTTTCAAGCTCTTCATCAGGAATTCTCATTGAAGAACTTGTGCTCAAAACGTCGAGTCTCCTGCTCCATGGATGCTCCCTGACTGGCTGTGCTTTTCCAATGCCACACTTTTTGACTCAACGGTGAGGATCTTTACGTGGGTTGGGTTTGTGCAGAGACCTCTCTCACTCCCTCATCCAAGGTAGCCCATACTAAACAGGTCACTATCATGATTAACGGTCCCTCAAAGACCAGGCGACTCTCTCCCAGTCTCAGGCTGAGTCCGTAAGTGGCTGTAGAGACCAGTGTGGCTACCACGGGCTCTGTTACACTTGGGACAGATGGTGGTCGCGAGAAGGGGGTGCGTGGGATGTTGGTGTGGCAACGCACTCCTTTATCTATTTCTCCCAATCTTCCACTTTTCCCTGACAGCAGGTCTCGAGGTGCTTGACACCTTCCAGGATGCTCCCCCTCCACTCCGGACAGTCTTGGCCCAGTGATTCCCAGGTGTCTGCGGGAATGCTGCCAGTGAGGCCTTGAGGGTGTCCCTGAAGTGCTTCCTCTGTCCACTTGGGGCTCACCTGGTGTTTTTGAGCTGGGAGTAGAGCACCCAGGTTAAATCTCACGGAATACAGGGAGAACTAGCCATTTGGATACAAAACTGGCTTGAAGGTAGAAGAAATAGTGGTGGAGGGTTGTTTTTCAGACTGGAGGCCTGTGACCAGTGGAGTGCCACAAGGATCGGTGCTGGGTCCACTACTTTTCGTCATTTATATAAATGATTTGGATGTGAGCATAAGAGATATAATTAGTAAGTTTGCAGATGACACCAAAATTGGAGGTGTAGTGGACAGTGAAGAAGGATACCTCAGATCACAATGGGATATTGATCAGATGGGCCAATGGGCTGAGGAGTGGCAGATGGAGTTTAATTCAGAAAAGTGTGAGGTGCTGCATTTTGGGAAAGCAAATCTTAGCAGGACTTATACACTTAATGGTAAGGTCCTAGGGAGTGTTGCTGAACAAAGGGACCTTGGAGTGCAGGTTATAGCTCCTTGAAAGTAGAATCGCAGGTAGATAGGATAGGGAAGAAGGCGTTTGGTGTGCTTTCCTTTATTGGTCAGAGTATTGAGTATAAGAGTTGGGAGGGCATGTTGCGGCTGTACAGGACATTGGTTAGGCCACTTTTGGAATATTGCGTGCAATTCCAGCAATTTATTTACGCTGAGGAGAAAAATACACAGGAGTTCAAAAGGCAATTCGATACAAAGCAAGATAATTAGCCTCCTGTTTTCCAATGAGCAGCACAAGGTGATTTGAGGACAAAAGGGTTCTCGCAGGTTACTGAGGAATGACATCCCACATTGAGCAGGATTAGATTCCCTACAGTGTGGAAACAGGCCCTTTGGCCCAACAAGTCCACACTGACCCTCCAAAGAGTAACCCATCCAGACCCTCTGACTAATGCACCTAACACCATGGGCACTTTAGCATGGCTAATTCACCTGACCTGCACATTTTTGGACGGTGGGAGGAAACCAAAGCACCCAGAGGAAACCCACACAGACACGGGAGAACGTGCAAATTCCACACAGACGGTCGCCTGAGGCTGGAATCAAACCTGGGTCCCTGGTGCTGTGAGGCAGCAGTGCTAACCACTGAGCCACCATGCCACCCTAATGATGTGGTGACATCATCCCCAGGATGATATCACCAAATCTCAGCAGATTCCGAGCAACTTCAGCAGAGCACTGTCCCTGCTGAAGAGCTAAACCTGGAGCAGTCAGTTAGTTGTAGCCTTGTAACTTCCAGTAACTCTCTCACACTGACAGACTGAACACCATAAGCCTCTATCTTTTCCTGGGGCTTTTCCCAATAGATACACACATTGCAATCACAAGGTTTGATGTGTGTCAGCTGAACATCTGTACAGTCCCGACTCACGCCATCCACTGCTGCAGGCCTCTGACTGAGTTTCCTACCAGCCAATCAAGGGAAATTATTATTCGTTAAACACCTGATTAGCAGCTCAACCTGCCTCATATGATTAGATTCCCTACAGTATGGAGACAGGCCCTTTGGCCCAGCAAGTCCACACCGATCGTCCGAAAAGTAACCCACCCAGACCCATTCCCCTACCCAATATCTACCCCTGACTAATGCACTGAACGCTATGTGCAATTTAGCATGGCCAATTCGCCTGACCAGCACATCTTTGGACTGTGGGAGGAAACCGGAGCACTCGGAGGAAACCCATGCAGGCACGGGGAGAATGTGCAAACTCCACACAGTCAGTCACCCGAGGCAGGAATCGAACCCAAGTCTCTGGCGCTGTGAGGCAGCAGTGCTGACCACTGAGCCACCATGCCACCCCAAACGCGCCAAACAAGCTGGTTGGCAAGGTTTCTCAGCACAGAGCGGGCACCTGGCGACTTCAGCTTGCCTCCTGCATTGAAGGATCACTATGTCGTGTCTGACCAAACAGCATCTCACGGCATGAGCCACTGGCACCAGCCGCACGCACTTCTTGTCCCATGGACATTGGCATCCAGCATTTGCCAACCACTCAGGATTCCCATGACACCTTTCCAAACCACTTGCAAGGGCTCAGGGTGACAGCACCATGCTGAGTCACAGCTGACATAAAAAAAATACAAGAATAAAATATTATGCAACCATTTCTATTCAAATAAGAAACAGCGCAAATAATTACAGTTTGGCATAAAGCAACTGACTGCCCACAAGCATTTGCTGAAGATTATTTTGATACCGCCCAGCCTCTCAATTAAGAGCTTGATGAAATTGCTGCACCTTTGCTCACTCCTGTGGATAGGATAAAAGACTGAACAGGTCCATGCGAACAAACAGAGGAAGAAGATGTCATTTTTACTGGCCTCGCTCAGCATTAATCACACAATGCAGGATGTCTGAGCAGCCAGAATAGTGCATCGTAAAAGTGAGTTCTTACTTCTAGCTGGCAAAGTTTAATACAGTGATAACTCAAGCGTCATCAGTAGCCCTCTCCATTCTGTAACAGCAAATTACTGCAGGTGCTGGAATCTGTACTGAAAGCAATAACTGCTGGAGATCACAGCGGGTGAAGCAGCATCCAACGTTTCGAGTTGAGATGACTCTTCATCGGAGCTGATGTGAAGTGTGGAGGGGGCAACATTTCTGTAATTGTTGGGCGGGGGGGGGGGGGGGGGGAGGTGTAGTGCTGGGGGTGAGAAGGTGTTGATAGTACACATGAAGTGATCGGAATGCGTACACTTCTGAGGATCACTTGACCCGAAATGTTAACTCCGCCAGACCAGCTGAGTTTTTCCAGCAATTTCTGTTTTCGTTTCTGATTTGCAGCGCCCGCAGTTCGTTCTGTTCTCAGTTACCTTATGTATGCACATGATTGAGCTCTTCTGTGGTTTTGTCTCCCCACATGATTCAATTAAGAACAGAAAGTGTTTGAGAAGGGGAGCTTTGCTGATATTCTAAGCAGCAATGAAATCTCACTAGATGCTGGAGGTGGAACTGAGTGATGGTTGATAACTCTGGTCAGCTGGGAGAAGAAACAGCGAAGAGAAACTCATTGTGATTAAATGGAGAGTCAGCAGTGCACTAAAACTAAAGACTTTATTTGCTCTTATATGCATAACATAATCAGAAGTTTAATTCTCATGAAGGTGTCTTTTGCAGAAATGCCTCAAGAAGTGGATCACAATGTTGCTTGGGAGTCTGAATGCTGTCCCTGCTTATATTGTTGGGCAGTTTCCACAGCTGTCAGGAAAACTGAAGGAACAACTGTCTCCTCACAGTCAAGGAAAGACTTGAAAGGATCCCCTTCTTCCACCTAGACTTGCTTTAGTTTCCCCAAGATGCATCGGCACTATTTACTTCAACGACACCTCGTGGGAGTGAGATCCACATTCCCACCACTCTCTGCATGAAGACATTTCCTCAGAATTCCCATTTGGATTCCTTGATGACTACTTTATATTCACAGTGTTAAGTCCTGCTCTTTACCGCAAGAGGGAAGATCCTCTCCGTATCTACTCTGTAAGAAACTTTCATAGTCTTAAAAACCTCTTCCCAGCATTGTTGTTGCTCATCCCTAATTGCCCCTTGAGAAGGTGGAGGTGAGCTGATTTCTTGAACCGCTGCAGTCCATGTGGTGTAGAAGCTGTTAGGGAGGGATTTCCAGGATAATGACCCAGCAAAGGTGAAGGATAGGCAACATCCTTCCAAATCAGGATGGTGAAAGGCTTGGAAGGGAACTTCCGGGCTGCTGCTTCCATGTGTCTGCTGCCCTAGCCCTTGTCACAGGTTTGGCAGGTGCTGTCGAAGGAGGTTTGCTCAAGTTGCTGCATTGCATCTGTGTATCAGTGGGTGGACGGACGGGATAAATGTTGAAGATGGTGGGCGAGGTGCCCATCATGCTCACAGCTTTATCCTGAATGAGTGTTTTTGGAGCCGTTTTCATCCAGGCAAGTGGGGACTATGCCACCACACTCCGGACTCCTCGATTAGGTCATCCAATTTCCCTCTTTCTCTCGCCCAAGGGAAAAGACGCCCTTTCTTTTCCTGACGTGTAAACCCACGTATCATTTGGAATTCAAGAAGGAAAGAAATTGCTTACTTTTTTTAAAGACAACCCAAATCACTTTACGAACAATGGGTTATTCTTGAAGGTTCAATCCTGTTCAAAGTCCCACTCCAAAGACATGAGCACAACCTCAGGGAGTGCTGCACTGTTTGAGGTGGCGTCTTTCAAATGTGATGACAAACTGAGGAGCCCTCTGCTTTCAAGGAGCATATGAAAGATCTGACCATGGTATTTCAAAGAATTGCAAAGCCCTTCCCCTCCCATGGCCTGGCCAGTTTTTCTACCCCCAATCAACATCGCTAAAGTAGGTTTAGCCATTGTCTCGTGGCTGTTTGTGGGTGCTTGCTGTGTCCACATTGGCCACGGGGTTTCCAATGTTAAACAGTGACCACACTTCAGAAACAAAGTTGGGAAATGAAAATGCCTCTAAATCTTCTTTGCTGAGCACAGTCTGTTTATTTCAATGGGAGGTGATGACCTACCAGCATTACCGCTAGACTGTTATTCCCAAAACTCAACTAATGCCTGGGCACCTGGGTTCGAATCCTGCTATGGCAGATGGTCCACTAATGTCCTTCAGGGAAGGAAATCCACCATCCTCACCTGGTCTGGCCTTCATGTGACATCAGAGCCACAGCAATGTGGTTGACGCTCAATTGACTCTGAAATGGCTGAGCAAGCTACTTAGTTGCATCAATCGCTACAAAGTGTGGCACGGTGGCTCAGTGGTTAGCACTGCTGCCTCACAGTGCCAGGGACCCAGGTTCGATTCCAGCTTCGGGTGACTGTTTGTGTGGAGTTTGCACGTTCTCCCCACGTCTGCGTGAGTTTCCTCTGGGTGCTCTAGTTTCTTTCCACAGTCCAAAGATGTGCAGGTTAGGGTGAATTGGCCATGCTAAATTGCCCACAGTGTTCAGGGATGATAGGTTAGCTGCATTAGTCAGGGGTAAATATAGGGTAGGGGACTGGGTCTGGGTGGGTTACTCTTCGGAGGGTTGGTGTGGACTTGTTGGGCCGAAGGGCCTGTTTCCACACTGTAGGGATTCTCTGAAAGTCTCAACAAAGAAATGAAACTGGACAGTCCACCTGGCATTGACTTAGGCATCAGAAAAGACAACAGCAGAAACAGCCCTGTTGACCCTGCAAAGTCCTCCTTACTGACATCTGGGGGCTAGTGCCAAAATTGTGAGAGCTGTCTCATAGACTATCGCCTGACCTGGTCCTACTCATGGAATCATACCTTATAGACAATATCCCAGACACCAACTTTACCATCCCTGGATACGTCCTGTCCCAGTGGCAGGACAGACCTAGCAGAGGTGGCAGCACAGTGGGATACAGTCATGATATACTCAACATTGGCCCCATGAAGTCTCATGGCTACAGGTTAAAGATGGGCAAGGCAAACCTCCTGCTGATTACATGTCGTCCTCCCTCGGCTGATGAGTCAGTATCCCTCCATGTTGAACAACACTTGGAGGAAACGCTGAGGCTAGCAATGGCACAGACTATACTCTGGGTGGGGGATTTCAATGTCCACCACCAAGAGTGACTCGGCAGCAGCACTACTGGTCGAGCTGGTCGGGGACAATAAATGCTGGCCCAGCCAGCGATGCCCACATCCCATGAATTAATAAAAGACACGTGCAGTGCATTGAAATCTGTTTCTGTGGCTGTTTGACGTGTTATTTTGAAGGGGACATTGTTTGAGCTGCCTGATGTACATGATTGCTACATGTCTCGCCGAGAGGAAGTGTCACAGTAAAATGTTTTGGGAGGTCTGGAGGTTGCAAAAGCTATCATAAAATCGCAAAGAATTTCTATTTTTTGAACCACTGTTGCTATGTAAGCAAAGTACCAGAGACTCAGTCAATCATTACTCACTTGTAATAATGCATATTTCTCAGCTCAGCAGGCACTTAAAGCTGTGTGAGTAACAGCAGAAGATCATTATCCCAGTCATGAATTGCTCAAACCAGTAGCAAATTCACAAAGTCTGGTTCACTAACAAAGCCATGAATTGTAGGCTGCTCCTACCAAGGCCCGAGGCTGTGTCTTTTTCTGGATCCCTCGATAACAACAACTGTGGTCCATCAAAAAGTGTTTGGACAAATGTTTACTGGATAAACAGGGTGGTAAAATGTGCTCTGAATCAGAGAAAACTCCCCAAAAAAAGCTTCACAATCTTCAGATGAGCGCAAAGCTCATGACAACAAGTGGCATGGCAGCATAAGATAGATATTGTAGAGGGAGATCATATAATGAAGCCCCTTGAAACATGTCAATAGCAGCTATTCAAAAATCAACAAGGTGAATAAAGCAATTGCTTTAGATTTCTCTGCGTGAGCACACCCAATTGTACAGCTGAAACCATTCTGCAAGTGGAGGCTGAGGCTATTTATGTGAGCAAATTGGAGCAGTTGTTTGTTTTTCCCATCTGGTGGAGAGAGGAAAAAATGCGAGTGAATGCCCTTTTACAAAAGGCTACAATCTTCAACTAAAGGCCATACTTGCTGACTAAATTGGAGCAACTTGAACTATGGGCAGCATATATGTCTGACCTCTGAATAGAACCTTTCAAAATGCTTCCACCTTGCGTTTCGCATTGATTTTTCAATGATCTCTTTGCTGATCTGTGGTAATCACCAGCGATCGTGAAATCTATCGTGAACCACACTTTGAAACAGCCTCTCCAGCTGCTGAAACATTTGTCCTTTACAGAAAAAAGGATGGCAAGCATCAGTGCCATAATTCACTCTATTAAAAAGTGCAACATACTTCACATGCCCCATAAGTAATAACTGACAAACGTCATAAAGATGTTCATTGAAGAGAAAAAAAAAACACATTGATGCAAAACAATTCGCAAGGAAGGTGTAGCGAGCAAAGATTTGGATGGAGGTGGCCCTATTGATTTGATCCTCCCAGAAAACCAGTTCAAATATTTCCCCATTACAGCCACAAACTGTTTCTTAAATGTGTGCAGCAGCTAGGCTGATTACGATCTTTTATTAAATGAGAGATTCGTGGTTACCCAGGAGAAAGAGAGAAAGAGCCAGAGACAGAGGAGGAGAGCCATATAATGAAACAGAAGGCTAAAAACAGCAGAGAGAGAGATTGCGAGAGAGTGCATACTCTCTGACTTATTCTCTGTAACATCACGGGAGATTAGTACTGTATTATAGAAAAAACTGACAGTGCCCCTTGCGTACTCCTCTCTGTCACACTTTGATCTTTCAAACCAAATCTTGAGTTGCAACAGAAAGAAAAATAATCAAGAAATGAGCGAACTCACAGAATTCTGGAACTGGAATATCTACAGTTGCCTGATTGACTCTTGTATTGATTCAGCCAGTGTTTACCAAACTGCAGCCTTTTAATTGACCTTCTAGCTGACAGTATGGTTTTCATCAAACACTTAAACATTGCAGCTTCAGAGACATTACATTTTACATGCTCTGATAACCCTGACCTCTCAAAATAGCACATATTTTGGTTGGGATTAGCTAATAAATATGAAAGTGGCTTGGATCTGATGCATGTCACCATCACCATTTGTTACAATAAAGCAACCTTTTAAAGAGAGAAAGAAAGCAGCAAGGTGCAAGCAGTTATGATTAAACTGTGATTAACCTCTGCAATTCACATGCAGCTATAATTATCTAGAGTCGTCTATTTAAAGAAATGGCTTCAATTTTCTTCTCAACCTCTCTCTCTCATTACCTGTCTTTCTTCCTTTAGGACACCTACCTCTTTGACCCAAGCCTTTGGCCCTTGACCTTAATATCTCCCGTAGATATTACTACGATTCCTTGGAGACAAATAACACAAAATAATGGAATTTTACAAACAGCCCCAATGGGGGGAAAATCAGTGGACAAGATTTCACTTGCTAAAACTTTAATAACTGTGAAAATCAAACTGAAACGAACGAGAGTTAAATATGGACCAACTGTATTGAATAGAAACCATAAGTTATCACCAAAAGCACATGTTTCTACTGAATGCCAGTCTCCGGGTTTATGACAGTCCTGATGGCATAGCCTCCCCAGATTCCCTTTCAACATTCAAGAGCACCCTGACACGGTATGGTCACCTCTGGTAAACAGAACACCCAGCTTCTCAGCAGGCTGAGCCACTCACGCAACTTTTCAGGGTCTCTGTACAACTCTCTTTCCAAAGAAAAGCAACAGGATCATTTACAAGCCTGCCGAATCTGACTACTGGCTGAAATACACCGAACACCAAGACCCCCCGTGTTTGTTCTGACCGCATTCGATCTGCCAGCTTTATGTATTCTTCTCATGAGCAGGGAAATCAAACAGAGGCCGATCTCTCAGAAATCTGATGTCACAGCCAGCAATTCTAACGAACCCCGTGGATCCCTTCCCACAGAAGGCTGGATCTGCTTTCCGTTGCAGTTCAGTAGTCTCAAAACATACAAGATTTGAATCACACTTTACACCTAGTTTTGCTTATAATGCTCCCGAGTTACTTGGAATCCTTTATTGCATTGAATGGGTCACATACAGTACATACGCATGTAAAAATCGAGTTTTTGAGACCAAGTCTTCAGACAAGAAGTTTAGCTTTTGCACCAGTAATATTTTTGAGGGTTTGAAATCCAGCCCAGTTCTTGAGAGCAGCCAATAAAGATGCGGACCCTGGTCGCTGTCCGTGGTGCTGAACCTAATACAGTACATGATGTGGAGGAGCCCGTGGTGGACCAAGTTAAAAATCAAACACCACCAGGTTATAGTCCAACAGGTTTATTTAGAAATTGCTTCTAAATAAACCTGTTGGGTTATAACCTGACGGTGTGCGACTTTTAACCTCGGACAGTAAGGTATAGTTGTCCCAGGCTGTCCTGGAGGTCCTCAGCACACAAACAGGCCCTTTGGCCCAACCTGTCCATGCAGCCCAGTTTTCATAATTAATCCAATCCCATTTGCCTGAGTTTGGTCCATATCCCTCCGTACTTATCCCATCCATGCACCTGTCCAAATGTTTCTTAAATGATGAAACCATACTCACTTCTCCCACTTCTGCTAGCAGCTCGTTACAGACACTCCCCACCCTCTGTGTGACAAAAAAAAAACCCTGCCCTCTCGAACCTTCTCTCCCTTCTCACCTTAAACCTATGTCCTCTAGTTTTAGATTTGCCTACCATGGGGAAAAGCTGCCAGCTTATCCATGTATCTCATGATTTTATACATCTCTATCAGGCCACCCCTCAGTCTCCTACGCTCCAGGGAAAAAAAGTCCCAGTCCATCCAACCCTCTGACGTGTCAATGAGAAAAGTACAATTGTAAAAAGGACTCCTTTATAGTCCCTCCCAAATCTAGCACAAGGCATATGAGAAATGAAGGATTTTTGGGCCAAACGGTGAGAGTTGACTGTTCCACAAGATGAAGGGCTCCTGCCCGAAACATCGATTTTCCTGCTCCTCGGATGCTGCCTGATCTGCTGTGCTTTTCCAGCAACACACTCTCAACTCTGCAGACCTCTCTGTCTCCCTGTTCCACAAGATGGCCTATTCCTTGAATATACACAGTAAATAGCCACAGAAGCATGCCTAAATACTTCACAGGCAATGAAGTACTTCCCAAGTGAAGTCAAAGTGAAATGTGGGAAATGCTGTAGTAAGTTCATGCACAGCAAGCTTCTACAAATAGCACTATGGTCATGGCCAGATGATTTGTTCTTGCAATGTTGGTGGAAGGATAAACATTGCCCGGAAACTAGGAACAACTGCCCTATTCTTCTTTTAAATCGTACTGTTGGAGGGGGTGGGGAAGATAGTAGCATAGTGAGAATATCTTGGGATGAGTAATCCAGAGGCTAATACATTGGGAAACATGAGTACAAATCCCACTATGGTAGCTGGTGGAATTTACGGTTAATTACTTGAAAATCAATCAGTGGGTCTCAAAACTATTCATGATTTCTGTTAAAAGAAAACCCATCTAGTTCACTAATATGCTTTCGGAAGGAAAACCTGCCATTTAAGCCTGTACTCTTTGGATGTTAGAAAAATGAGAGGAGATCTAATGGAGGTATATAAGATTCTAAAGGAGATTGACAAAGTAGATGTACAAAGTATATGTAGGAAGATATAAAATTATGAAGGGAATAGATAAGATTGAAGCAGGGAGGCTGTTTCCACGGACGGGTGAAACTAGAAGGAGGGAGCATAGCCTTAAAATAACAGGGAGCAGTTTTCAGACTGAGTTGAGGAGGAACTTATTCACCCAAAGGGTTGTGAATCTGTGGAATTTCCTGCCCAGTGAAGCAGTTGAGGCTTCCTCACTGAATATTTTTAAGGAAAGGATAGATATTTGAATAGTAAAGGAATTACGGTTATGGTCTGCAGACAGGTAAGTGGGGCTGAGTCCATGAAAAGATCAGCCATGATCTTATTCAATGGTGGTGCATGGTCGCTCAGTGGTTAGCACTGCTGCCTCACAGCGCTCGGGACCCAGGTTTAGTTCCAGCCTCAGGTGATTGTCTGTGTGGAGTTTGCGCATTCTCCCCGTGTCTGTGTGGGTTTCCTCCAGATGCTCCCAAAGATGTGCAGGTTAGCTGAATTGACCATGCTAAGTTGCCAATAGTGTCCAGGGATGTGTAGGTTAGGTGCATTAATCAGGGGTAAATACAGGATAATGAGGTAGGAGAGTGGGTCTGGGTGGGCTGATCTTCGGAGGGTCAGCGTGGACTTGTTGGGCTGTTTCCATGCTGTAGGGATTCTATGATTCTACTCCTGTTTCTTATCTTCTTATGTAGAGAGCAGGTTTCCCCTTATCGGGCAACTAGACGAGAGGTCACAGCTTCAGGAGAAGAGTTAGCAGATTTAAAACAGAGATGAGGAGAAATCACTTCTCTCAATGGGTCATGAATCTGTGGAATTCACTATCCCAGAGTGCAGTTACTTTAAGGAGCAAATAGACATATTTTTAATTGGTAGTGGATTGAAGCGTTGTGGAGAATGGGCAGGAAAGTGGAATTAAGGCAGAGGTGAGATCAGCCATGATCGTATCAAATGGCCGAGCAGGCTCCAGGGACTGAATTGCCTCCTCCTGCTCCTAGTTCTTAAGTTCTTATGTTTTTTACATGGGCATAGCCTACACGTGACTCCACACCCAGTGCGGTTGGTTCTTAAGTGCCCTCTGAAGATGGGCTCACCAGCAATCAATTCAAGAGCAATTAAGGATGGATGACTAATGCTGGCTTTGCCAGCGATAGCCATATCCCATGAATGAATAAAGAAACAATAAGTCCTTCGAGAGGGACTTAGAGGAAAATGCTACTCACTGTGATGTGGCTGGTACAATTTGAACCAATTTTCCACAGGACCTTGGAAAAAAATCCATATCAGGTTGAATCCAAGCAGCTCCATATTAGCAGCTGGACTCCAAAGCCCATTCCAACTCCTGAGCTATCCGTCACCAAAACTCGACAAAGTCATCTGAGGTGCCAAATAAGATGAGCAACCACAGGGTCAATATGAAATGTGGATTCCAGGAGGAAAGGAGAGTGCTCGACCCTTCCCATAAGCTTTAACACTAATGCTCCGATTGTCTTTCTCAGCTCCTGTTCTGTAATAAAACTTAATGAAATATCCTGGTCCAGATATTTGCCTTTAACATCATGGCCCACAGGCTCCACGCTTAATATCGTCTGTGCATGTGAAGAATGTTCTGGGGATTGAATTCATTTAATTTTAATGCATTGCCTATCACGTTTCAGGGACATAAATCCAGCCCAACAATGGCAAGCTATAAACTATTAAATACTCACAGCTGAGCCTGGGCTGTTTAAAATGGCTACTTACAGGCTGGAACATGATTTTAACAGAAGGATGCATTCCCTGTCAATGCCTGGTGTAAGCAGTCCATCAGTTCGTTCTGTTCGATACCTTCTGAGTCCCGCACTGATGCATTTGTCTCATTTGCAGATTGTGGACCATTGCTGTGCTAAAATTGCCACTGCACTTCCAAAAGAAAAGGACTTCATTTGATTGTGAGGTGTTTTGGGACTTCTGAACAAGTGACATATCCGCACAAGTTCATTGTTTACAAAACTGTATCAAGAAATCCAGAACTGAAGCACCCTTAGGTGGCATATTTCGACGTTCATTAATTGTACAAATTCACCATTTATCAATTTATGTGTGTACGTACCATAAATGGAGAGAAACCCTTCACTAAAAATTCTAAAGAGTTCATTGTATTATGCCTCATTATGTTATGCTCCATGTTTCTGGGCTTTCTAAGTTGGAATTCCAATCTGAAAATCCTTCCAATATTGTGTCAGCCTTTGGGCTGTAATGTTGAACTTATCTTTGGAGACATGACTCCTGCCTCTCACTGTGACCTCAATGTGTGATTGAACAATGAGGTGCAGAAACGATTGAGAACTTGTCAATGTTTCTGTGGGTCACACAGCACAGAACAAGACCATTTGTCCGAAAACAGCCCATGCTGGATAGTTTGCATGAAACGTGAGCAGTTCAGCTTTACAAGGTGGCCTTCATTTGCTAACAAGCTGTACACTGTTCTTGAAGCCACACCTGAAGATGACGTTTGAGCTGAAGCTCTTTGCGAGGGACAGAGTATCACTGCTCCTTATGAAGAGGTCTGCCTTTGCATCTACATTGTGACTCAGTCAGTAACACAGCTCAGGATCATGAGGTTCAAGCCTCGCTTCTGGGCTTGAGTACACAAAGCAAGACTGACACTCCAGGCCAATACTGAGGACGAAGTGCTATCTTTCACTTGAGATGTTAAACTGAGTGCCTACTGCTCTGTGGTGGGTGTGAAACATCCCCTAGCACTGTTTGGTGTAAGAGCAGGCAAGTTCATCTTGGGGCTAAAAATCAACATCACCAAAACAGAATCTCTAGTCATTAGCAAATTGCTGTTTGTGGGAGTTTGTACATTGGTTGCCATGTCCCTCCACACTGCATCAGTGACCACTCTTCAAAAAGTACTTCATTAGCTGCAAAGTGCCAGGTGGCACGGTGGCTCAGTGGCTAGTGCTGCTGCCTCACAGCGCCAGGGACCTGGGTTCAATCCTGGCCTCGGGCGGTTGTCTGTCTGGAGTTTGCACATTCTCCTTGTGTCTGCGTGGGTTCCCTCCAGGTGCTCCGGTTTCCTCCCACAATCCAAAAATGTGCAGGTCAGGTGAATTGCCCACGCAAAATTGCCCATAGTGTTTAGGGATGTGTAGGTTAGGTGCATCAGTCAGGGGTAAATACAGGATAAGAGGGCAGAGGAACGTGTCTGGGTGGGTTACGCCTCAGAGGGTTGGTGTGGATTTGTTGCTCTAAAAGGCCTGTTTCTACAGTGTAGGGATTCTATGAAAGATACCTGGTGGCCATGAAACGTGTTACATAAATGCAAATTTTTTGTTTAGGGATTCATCAACAACTGGTTCAATGACCTCAGCCTGACTCAAGAATGTTGGAACGAGAAGTTCTCTGATGGGAGCACAGAGCAGCTGGTGGCATTATGCTTTACACAGTGAACATTAGCACTGTGAAGAAAGGTTTTGTTTACTCCAAGTTTATCCTCGGGGGTTTTGGTTTCAAGGCAATGGGATTTGTGTTCGCCCGACTGTGCTGACTGCCTGCTGGAGGACAGGGCTGGGCACAGGCAGTGCCAGTCAGATGCTTTCTGGAGTCGGGCACATCTGGCCATTACTCATCCGTGAGGCTTGGCACAGGAGAGCAACTCCCGTATGCGTTCAGCCGCAAACCACCAATCCTCAGTCATCAAACACTTTCCCTTCTTTCATTCACACCCAGTCGAACCTGACATGGCATAAAAGGTGTCTGAAATGCACCTCAACCCCATGGAGACATATTGTGTCATTTCAGTGTCTAGTGGTAATACTCTAGCCTCTTGTAGATTTGAGTCCCTCTCCAGGACAGGACAGCATAATCCAGGCTGACACTTTGGTACAGTAATTCCGGAATCCTGCACTGGTGAAGGAACCATCGAGAGGCAAAAGTCCTATTCCGGCAAGGAATTCTACGACACTGCTTTCTTGAACATTGCCATCAAACACAGATGTACTTATCCATCTCCCTGCTGTTTGTGGAATCTCGCTCTGAATGCTGCATTTGACAAACCTGTAAGAACGACTACCCTTCCAAAGTTCCCTGGTAGCCATGACTTACTTTGGGACATCCCAGGGACGTGGTAGGCACCGCACAAATTAAACACATTTTTTGCTCTCAAAATGGGGCAGCTGAGTTAATGACAGTTTTCAAAGGGCAATGAAGGATGGGTGATAAATCCTGGCCTAGCCAGTGATGCTCATGCCCTGTGAGTGAATATTAAACAAAACCCTGGTGGCGCAAGCCAGGAGAGTGTGTGCCTCTGCTTTCATTCACAGAAAGCCACAAACACTAAATGTTCTCTTTGATTCTGGGCTTGGTAAGGGACACAGAAAGAGAAAGAGAGAGAGAGAGAGAGAAAGAGACAGAGAGAGAGAACGACAGAGAGAGAGAGAGAGAGAGAGAGAGAAAGAGACAGAGAGAGAGAGACACATACACAGAGAAAGAGAGAGACAGAGAGAGACAGAGAGAGAGAGAGACAGAGACAGAGAGAGATGAGACTTTGTTCCTTTCTCTGTTTGACCCTTTCAATTCTGAGCTTGGTAAGAGTCACAGAAAGAGAGAGACAGAGAGAGAGAAAGAGAGACAGACTTTGTTCTTTTCTCTATTTGACCCTAAATTGAACCTGTGGCCCACTTTTCAAAGGAGAGGGGACACTGGCACCCAGTGCCAACTTTGGCACTTAATGCATTGTGGCAAGAACTTGCTGCACTTAATGCCATATTTGATTAATTTTTCTGGTGTTCGTGCACGTGTTACAAATGAAGACAAATGCAGCTGGGAGTGAAAACAGTTCACAGTGACGTCAATGGAATAGTCTGCACAGGAAATGTCACAGTTAAAATCTTCGTATTACCTCCTAACTCTGCAAGCATAATTACTTGCGCTGTTTAACACATTAAAAAATGACAAAGGCCCATTGAACATATGCTCTCCAGGATAACCACTTATGAGTTCACAGCTGACTTTGCTCATGAAGTTTATCTCACGCAATGCCATGGGATTGCTGTAGGAAGCTGTATTTTTGCTCACCCACCATAACATGTGCACCAAGCTGATGAATGTCTTTTTGAATCTCCAGTTGCCTTTGCAAGAGTGCACATCCTATTATTGCACGTTGTTAAAAATGCTCATAGTCCCAGTTTCGACTTCCAGCCATTTTAAAAACTCCATTCTTGGGAGGTGTGGGCATTGCTGATGAAGCCATTATTTGGTGCCATCCTTAACTGCCCTTGAGCAGATAGTGATGAACTGACAACAACCCCGTGGCCATTTCAGAGATAAAACAAGGAAGGGCAGATGCTGGAGCTCTGAAACACACAGAACAGAAATTGCTGGAGAAACTCAGCATGGTCTGGCAATAGCTGTGGATGATTTTGAATACCTCGATCAAATAGTTTCTCAGCTTCTGAAGAAGGTCACTGGATTTGAAACATTAAGGCTGCACTCTCTCCACGGATGCGGCCAGACCTGCTGAGTTTCTCCAGCTAGTTCTGATTTTGTGTGGCCATTTTGGAGGGTGGTTAAGAATCAGCTACCTTACTGTGGGTCTGGAGTCACGTGTAGGCCAGACCAGGTAAGGACGGCAGATTTCCCTCCTTAAAGGACATTAGTGAAACAGATGGGTTTTTTAAAATGATAATCTGGGAATTTTATTATCATCATTAACAAGGCTAATAATTCATCCCAGTTTAATTGATTAGGATAAAGCTTGCTAAGGGACCCAAGGGTGGAGGTGCATAGTTCCTTGAAAATGGAGTCGCAAGTAGACTGGGTGATGAAGAAGGCATTTGGTACACTTGCCTTTATTGGTCAGTACATTTGAGTATAGGGGTTGGGAGGCTATGCTGCATCTGTACAGGACATTGCTGAGGCCACTTCTAGAATACTGTGTTCAATTATGGTCTCCCTGCTACAGGAAAGATGTTGTGAAACTTGAAAGGGTTCAGAAAGGATTTACAAGGATGTTGCCAGCGTTGGAGGGGTTGAGCTACAGGGAGAGGCTGAATAGGCTGGGGCTTTTTTCCCTGGAGCGTTGGAGGCTGAGGGGTGACCTTATAGAGGTTTATAGGGTGAATAGCCAAGGTCTTTTTCCCAGGGTACAGGAGACCAAAACTAGACACGGCACGGTGGCACAGTGGTTAGCACTGCTGCCTCATAGCACCAGAGACCCGGGTTCAATTCCCGCCTCAGGCGACTGACTGTGTGGAGTTTGAACATTCTCCCCGTGTCTGCGTGGGTTTCCTCTGGGTGCTCCAGTTTCCTCCCACAGTCCAAAAATGTGCAGCTCAGGTGAATTGGCCATGCTGAATTGCCCATAGTGTTAGGTGCAGGGTAAATGTAGGGGAATGGGTCTGGGTGGGTTGGGCTTCGGCAGGTCGGTGTGGACTTGTTGGGCCGAAGGGCCTGTTTCCACTACTGTAAGTAATCTAATCTAGAGGGCATAGGTTTAAGGTGAGAGGGGAAAGATTTAAAAGGGACCTAAGGGGCAACGTTTTCACACAGAGGGTGGTGTGTATATGGAATGAGCTGCCAGAGGAAGTGGTGGAGGCTGGTACAATGACAACATTCAAAAGGCATTTGGATGAGTATCTGAATAGGAAGGGTTTAGAGCGATATGGGCCAAATGCTGGCAAGTGGGACTAGTTTAATTTAGGATATCTGGTTGGCATGGACGAGCTGGACCGACGGGTCTATTCCCATACTGTGTGACTAAGCTGCCATTTGAACCCCTGCTTCTGGATCATTATACCAGCCCTCTAGATTACGGATCCAGTAGCATAACCTCTGTACTACCATTCCCTTATGTGGTTCACTGTCGACAGGGGAGGTGGAAACTGGACTCAGCACCTCATAGAATTACAGAATTGTTACAGCACAGAAAGAAGCTACTCAGTCTATTGTCTCTGTACCAGCTCCCCAAATGGGCATCTCATTTCATCCCAGTCTCTCCCTTCTCCCACAACCCTGAACGTTTCCCTCTTTCAGCCAACAGTCTAACTCCCTTCCGGATGCTTCACTTGAATCTGCCTCCAGCACAGTCTCAGACAGTGCACTGCAGACCTCAACCACATGTTATGTGAAGAGATTTACCTCACGACACTTTTGCTCCCTTTACTTTAAACCTGTGCCCTCTCGTTCGGGACTCCTTCATGAACACTTTCTCCCTGTCCACTCTGCCCGGACCTTTCACAATTCCGAATACCTCTATCAAATTGTCTTTCTTTTCCGAAAGCACGACAGCCATGTCTTCTCCGATGGAAAACACGCTGGAGTCGAACTCCTAACTCTGTGTCCTCACACATTTGGTGAATAGGAAAGATTCAGAGGGATGTGAGTGAGCCAAACACAGGCAAAGGGGACTAGCTTGAAACCTGGTTCAGCATGAACAAGTTGGACCAAAGGGTCTGTTTTCATGCTGTACGGCTCTACAAGTTGAGACGAGTTGCGATGGCTGCCGTGGTTGAACAACATCAAACTAGGAGAAAGTCATTCAGTCCCACCCAATGGCTGTTCCGTACCACAACTCCATTTACTCGCCAGGGCTCCACATGTCCTGCTCCCTATACCCAGTAAAATTCTATCAATCAATCTTAGTCTTTGCAGCTCCAAATGACCCCAGCAGCTTTTTGGGGAGGTGGTGGATGGGGCTAGGGATCGAGTTCCAGATTTCAGCTCCCCTCCTTGTGAAGAAGTACCTCCTGACATCACCCCTGAACAGCCTCGCTCTCCGTTTAAAATTTCACCTCTTCGTTTTGGAATCTTGCAATCCTCTCAAATCTCTTTGTCTTCTTACAGCCTCACGATTCAGAAGGGGAGAAAGTTGTGGTTTAGAAATAAAAACACACCCCATAAATACTGTACTGCTCTAAAGTAACAAAGGATTACAAGTATCAAAGTGAGGATAAGGGGACTGAAGATTGTGCACCATGCTCACATAATCTAACCCTTTAAAGCCCTGATATCGCTCCGGTGAATCGGTACCGCACCCCTTCCAAAGGGCTAAATCTCCTTCCTGAGATGCCAAACTGAATACAGTTTTCCAGATAAGGTCAGGCTCCAAGACTCGAGAAACACAATTTCTTCCCCCTTTGTGTTCAAGTCCAATTGAGCTAAAGGCCAACAGTCTCTGGGCTTCTTTTAGCGACTGTTCACGATTGCCAGATTATTTTATGCAAATGGACACTGAAATCCCTCAACTCCTCCATAATTCCTGGATTCTCATATTAAGAAAGTGTTCCAAATTTATATTTCTCAGATCCAAAATGGACGCCTCATATTTCCCTTGGAGAAAGTGAGGACTGCAGATGCTGGAGAGTCAGAGTCGAGAGTGTGGTGCTGGAAAAGCACAGCAGGTCAGGCAGCATCTGAGGAGCAGGACAGTTGACATTCCGGGCATAAGCCCTTCATCAGCAATGAAGAGTTTGTTCCCGAAATGTCGACTCTCCTGCTGCTGGGATGCTGCCCGACCTGCTGTGCTTTTCCAGGAACACACTTTTCGCCTCATATTTCCCTCCCCATTAAGCTCACAATTTTGCCCACTCTCCTAATCTGTTCATAAGGCGCTTCGTGATGCAATGCAATACTGTCCCTTTTCCCTGTGCCAGACGGTCCAGGTTCAAGTTCTAACTTTCCCACACCTGTAGCTGAACAGATTGATTAAAATAACTATGTAGTCTGGAAATGTCCCTTTGTAACCTCCTGCTCACACCTAACTACACAACATACTGTCCCTGTTAACTTGGTGTCATTTGTAAACTTGAATGCAACACTCTGCAGTTCTTCAACAAAGTCATTGCCTTCTGAGAGGAGAACTGCTAAGGGCCCAACACTGATACCTGAGAAACACCACCACTCACATCTCGCCAATCAGGACCCAGTGTCCTTTATCCTCACTTTGACACTTTTCTTGTAACCCTTTGTTACTTTAGAGCAGTACAATACTTATTTAAGTAAGACTTTTTTTTTAAAAGCACAACTTTCCCCCTTTCTGAGGTTGAGAGTTGGCTCTCTAAACATTTCCCTTGCTGAGCGAGTGGCCTTTTTTTTCATGTGAGAGACTGAGAGGGTTTTGGAATATGGGGAGCTTAGCCACTTGAACCAGCAGGAATCACAGCGAATGCTGGAGTTATCACCTCGAGTTTGTCCAGCTCAGTCATCATACACAACATAGCTACTGAACAACGGCAATCGTGTAACAGTGAACTTTGATCGCTCAAGAAATGTTTTATTGACCATGGTCAATCTTCTCTTGCTTCTTTGCTGCTCATGCCTCCAATTCTCACTGCTTTCTCCTTCTAGGGACACTACTTTGCATAATTCGGCCAAAATGACTGCATTATTTGTCCATACAAAATTTGCAAGAAATGCAGAGGCTGTAAATCAGAGACAAAAATAGAAATTGCTGGAAAAGCTCAGCAGGTCTGGAAGCATCTGTGCATTCTCTCAGCAGATGCTGCCAGACCTGCTGAGCTTTTCTGGCAATTTCTATTTTTGGCAAAATGCTGAGTTCATTTGCAAACTCGTGTAGATTTCTTCTATATTTTCTTAAACCTTCAGTTTCACATGTTTGCCAACATCAAGCAATTTCTGCAACTGCCATCCATATCTTTATTCAGATTCCCTACAGTGTAGAAACAGGCCATTTGGCCCAAGAAGTTCACACTGATCCTCCAAAGAGTAACCCACCCAGACCCATTCCCCTATATTTACCCCTGACTAATGCACCTAACCTGCACATCCCTAAACACTATTTAGCACGGCCAATCTACAGGAGCACCCGGAGCAAATCCACAGATACAGGGAGAATGTGCAAACTCCACACAGATAGTTGCCTGAGGCTGGAATCGAACCCGGGTTCCTGGCGCTGTGAGGCAGCAGTGCTATTTACTGAGCCACCAGGCTTAGCACATAAGGCCTGGTTGAATAGGTTGTCTTCCTAACCTGTTCCATAACACGCCTGGATACAGTCATCATGATTGAGTCTTTTAATATTGAGCTAATCTTTATCAGTGTGCCTTCCCATTACATTGAAATATGTGTGTACACAGACATATAAAAGAATCAGGGTATCAAAAAAAGGATAAGGCCTGACCTTTGTTCCATATATTGCCTGGGCTTAAAAGATTTCCAGGTTATCAGCCTAATTTCACCTCTTCCACATGCTTGAAAATGAGTAAGGTCATATTTGCATCTTAGAATAGAATCCCGACAGTGTGGAAACAGGCCATTTGGCCCAACAAGTCCACACCGATCCTCTGAAGAATATTCCACCCAGACATTTTCCCCATGACTAATGCACCTAAGCTGCACATTCCTGAATGCTATTGGCAATTTAGCTTGGCCACATCTTTGAATAGTGGGGGGACACCCCCACAGACAACAGGGAGAATGTGCAAACTCCACACAGACAGTTACCCAAGGCTGGAATCGAACTCCGGTCCCATGAAGCAGCAGTGCTAACAACTGAGCCACCACACCGCCTTGTGAACAAGCACACTTTGCTATCTGGCTTTTGACTGTATAGTTACCAATAGAGCCAGGTATCCCATAGTTATTGAACAAATCAAGTTTCCAAAAGTATACTGGATCCTACAAGCCCAAAGATTCCCAGCAGCACAAGGCCCCAACTTGCATAATTGGATGATTCAGCCAATGGATGAACTCGGAGGCAGAAAGAAATGGCTTACACAAAACCAACCGATAAATGGGAAAGAGCTCATAGAATCATGGAATTATACACTCCAGAAGAGGCCCTGCAGCCCATCAAGTGGTTAAAATCCCCATATTCCAAAGCCCTCATAGTCTCACGCATGAAAAAAATGGCCACTTGCTCAGTGAATCACGGGAAAAATACTGTCTGAGGAGCCATGGCTCAAGCTTCAGAAGGAGAGAACGTGGTGGTCGAAACAACAAACAGCCTTAGTAGAACATAAAAATAAAGACTGTAGCCAACATGTGGTGTAAGTGGGCAGTACTAACTCAGCCAGCAAACCAGAAATCTGGTCGATCTATGGAAACCGTCATCTGGGGTTTTAAGTGCCACAATCACATCTCATTCAGTCATACACAGCAGGAATTAGTACAAGCACACGCCCACAGTACTTCTAACACTTCTGGCACTGGTGGGATTTGGCCAGAAGCCAGGCCTCAAAGTGAATGCATGTCTTCCTACATTAATCTGTGAAGCAAAGACTTACAGCTAGGAAAGCCACAAATTTGCATCTATTAGAATTTTCAGAACTGATGGGGAAGATTTAGTAGCACAGTCAGTAAAACATGACCCTCCCCCCCTTGGCAGTTCTGGGCCTTGCAATGAATCTTGACTTCATTCCTGAAGAACAGAGTTTTCCTCTCCCTCACTGCTGAAGGGTTCCAACCCAAAATGCACTTCCAACTTGGTTGCAAACGAGGGGGAATAACTGGGGAAAACAAAAATGTGTCACCACAGGGCTTGCTGCTCTGAGAAATGGAATGAGAGCGCTGGTGCAGCTGATGGATAATTCTCCTGGAGTTTTTAGCACACAGTCTGTGTCTGGCTCGACGGGCGAGATCCTCACACTGAGCACGCACAAGGTGGAAGAAGGTCACAGTTGCAGAACTTGCATCCTCCACACTTCCAGAAATTATGTAATGGATAGAGGGTCATTCAGCCCATTGAATCAGTGCTGGTCCTCTGAAGGAACAATTCACCCGAGTGCCAATTCCCTGTCGCCCTGCACATTTTCCCTCAGCTCTTCAATTTCCTTTTGAAAGTGTGAATTGACTCTGCCTTCACCATGGTCTCAGGCACCCCACTGCAGATCCTAACCACTCACTGGGAGAAGAAGAAGAATTTCCCTCATGTTGCTATTGTTCCTTTAACCAATTATCTTAAATATTAAATTATCTACCAGTCCCATCTCCCTCAGTGCTGACCCAAGCGGCTCAAGGATTGAACTTCCTCCCTTCTCTCCAGTCATACATTTAATTGTAATGGATGCCTTCCACATCCAGAGATTGACAAGTCAGGGCAAGCTTATATCTTAGGTTTCTGAAGGCAGCTGGCTGTGGTTTGGAATTAATTTGAGGGGGTCGTGTTAAGACTAAGTTAAGCAATGAAAAGCCTTATTGGGAACAGTGTATGCAGCTGATTCCTGGGATGGTGTTACCTCCCAAGGAAGCATTGACTTATGTTGCCTGCTCCTCATCACCCTTGAACTGAGTGGCTTGTTTGTCCATTTCAGAGCGCAGTTAAGAGTCAACCACATTGCTGTGGGTCCAGAGTCATGTGTAGACCAGACCGGATAAGAACATTTCTGTCCCTCAAAGATATTAGTGAACCAGATGGGGTTTTAGCAATGGTGGGGGACAGATGTCTAGCTCACTGAGATTTGCTTTCAATTCTGGATTTATTCATTTGTGATGATGCTGTGGCTTTAAGAGGTGTGTTTTGCCCTGGTGTCTTTTTGAGAGAGACTGGGGACAGGTATTGAGTAGGTCTATGAGAAGGTAAGCAACCTGTGAATTCTTGGGTTTTTAAAAAAATTTTGGTACAATAGAAGCAGCTTGAGTGGGTGTTGTCAAGCTCTCACCCACAGAACCAAGGATTTTAGATGTAGCTTTTATCAGTCATTGTTGGGGTCTTGAAGAAGTGGAAGCTATTTTTCCCCTCTCTCAATTACAGCCAAAAGCTGGGAGGTTCTCTCCCTGGGCTGCTGGATTCTGTGTGAGTCAAAATCTGTTTCTCTGAATTTACCTTTTGCTGAGGGTGTATTTGTGGGATATTACTACATTGGAACAGTCAATTAGTAACAGTTACTGCATCTATTATTTTGGTAAGTTTTCCAACAGAGTTAATTTCTTCCAAGTTCTTCTTTCTTTTGTTGTATTTTAAATATAATGTTTGAATAGATTGTTAATGTTGAATAGTTTGAGCATTGTATCTGGAATAGATCACTTTACATTTACCTCGAAAATAAGAAAAAGTTTGGGTCCTTCTTATTATATTTTGAGGGGGTCTGGTCTGGTCCATAACAAACTGAATTTAATTTCCACCAGCTGCAGAACTCATATCACCAGATCATCACCTGGGCCTCTGGATCATTAGTTGAGAGATGTTACTACCACACCACCATCTCCTCAAAATCATAAGTTTCCATTTAAGGTCCTGAGGGGACATGACATGATTAGATTAGGTTTCAACCAGTGTGGAAGCAAGCCCTTCAGCCCAACAAGTCCACACCGACCCTCCAAAGAGTAACCCACCCAGACCCATTTCCCTCTGACTAATACACCTAACACTATGGGCAATTTCAGCAAGGCCAATTCACCTGGCCTACAAATCTTTGGACTGTGGGAGGAAACCCACACAGACACAGGGAGAATGTGCAAACTCCACACAGTCGCCCAAGGCTGGGATCAAACCTGGGTCCCTGGTGCTGTGAGGCAGCAGTGCTAACCAGTGAGCCATCGTGCCACCCCAGTGTATGCTGTTTCACCTATGGGTGCACATTTAAGGGGCTCACCTATTTAAGACAAGACAAGGCATTTCTTCCCACAGTAGTCATTAGTCTTTGGGATTGTCCATCCTGGAGCACAGCAGAGATAGGATGAATCGGACAGATTGTTGACTAGCAAACAGGCTGAGGGTTATGGAGGTATCCAAGGAAGTGGAGTTAAGGTCAACAACTAGAGCAGCATGATCTTATTCAATGGCGAAGGAGGCTATGAGGGGCTGAATGACCTACTGCTGGTGATTCATATGTTCTTCTGGACAGGTGAATCAAATCTTAACAGGTCAGCGATTTCCAATTAATGCCCCCATTCAGTCAATGATAGCAGAACGGAATGCAATCTGGGAAGGAAGGGATCAGATACTGCAGATCCCTCAATTATTGGATTGGAGGGGGTTGAGAACCGATGGCGGTGATTTTAATGACCAGCAGGGGAAAAAAAAGCAAGTTTGGTGGGCTGAGGGAAGCCCTCCTACTCTTCCTGATCCACAAGCAGTTCCTGAATTGTCTTTACCACAGAGCAGTCCCTCATCTCCATCTAGCTGCCCCATTTCAGTGCTGTTCAAATAATGAGATGGCCAACATGCATTTCTGTGAGTTCGCCTGCCACATCCCAGTTCCATTCAAACTGGCAAGTGGATAGCAAGTGTACTCTGTGGTGGAAATAACCCCTCTTGAGTATCAGCCTGCCACCTGTTTGTCACCAACTGAATAATTGCTGACTTACACTGTTCTGACACTCCTTCATTTGCAGTCGGATGAGCACGGATTATGGACTTATTCCAAAAAAGCTTGGAGTTAAAGGGCTGGGCATTAGCTGGTCGAAGGATGTGAGTGGACCTTGCACTGCGTAGCTTGTGGGGTCCTTGGATTCATAGCTGGGGGCTCATGTGTGATGATACTGTGCCTTGAAGTGAGATTTGTTCTGTGCTGTTTCTCTCGCAGAGAGGTATTGCCATAGCGTTGCTGGAATGTCTGCAGTGGGTAAACAGCTTTAAGCTTTCTGAGTGTTTTTGTTTTCAAATGAGACAAAACAAGTCTAAGTGGGTGGACTCAGGCTCACAGGGTTTTAGTTCTGCTATCAGTTGGAGTTTGGAGATGGCTGTTCAAGCTGATAGATACAGCTCGCTCTCTGCTGTTAGAGTGTTTCTTTCAGTTGTTCCTTTCTCCTGGACTGGAAGGGAGAACATGAAGAAAACCTGGCATGCTGAATTTGCCTTTGTGTTTATGGGATGCTGCTATATTGGAACAGTTGATTTGATTTGATTTATTTATTGTCACGTGTATTTCTTTTTACAACATACAGTGAAAGGTGTTGCCACTCCATTGATAATATATTATTTTGTTAAGTATTTCAATAGTTAAAATGATGCCAAATCTTTTTTTAGGTTTGTATTTTGCACGAGTAAAGTGTGTTTTGCTTAAAGCGGGGAAGTGGACCAATGAATCACTCTGGAATAAGATGAAAAGTTAGGAGTCTAGGCTATCTCATTGATATATTTTGAGGGGGTTTGGTCTGCTCCATAACAAATGACTTTCCCCTTGCCAGTAATTGTGAGCATCTATTTTGCTTAATTGCAAAATTTACCTCAGAACTCTTCCTCTTGTGAAGTATCAAGCATGGTGTTATGCAAATGAAATTCAGCGACTAACAGAGTGAAAGCGATTGCTTCCGGCACGATTAATAAGACTGCTTCTGATGTTGGTGAGCAGAAATTATATCTTCACCTGAACTCACATATTTTACAGGACACAGGGCTTTCAAATTCTCTCCAATGACTGACCCTAGCCATCAAATCTGAGTTATTTACTTTCATGGTCAAAAAACAGATACCCACACTGTTCTTAAACACATCCATACATGCAAAAAAAAAGGTGCCATTAAATGTGACTTTGCAAAGAACTCTTGCAAAACAAAATTATAAGCATGCTGCCGAGGCTGGAAGATCTGTGTGACAAGGAGAGGCTGGGAATTCTTTTCCCTGGAGGTTGAGGGTTGACTTTATAGAGGCTCATAAAATCACAAAGGGCATAGATAAGGCAAACAGATATGGTCAAGGTGTCCACAGAGGGCAGAGGTTTAAGGTGAGAGGGGAAAGATTTCAAAGGGGCCTTGGGGCAAAGTTTTCACGCAGAGGGTGGTGCATGTATGGAAAGACTTGACAGAGGAAGTCATCGAGATCGGTACAATTACAACTTTTAAAAGATATTTGGACAGGCACATGGATGGGAAAGGTTTAGAGGGATATGGGCTAAATGCAGGTAAATGGGAGTAATTCAGTTCAGGAAACCTGGTCAGCATGGTCGGGTTGGGCTGAAGGGCCTGTTCCTGCGCTGTATGACTCAAAAACTACATTGACAACGTAGTCTGTGCTCTCAGGTTTCCACTTACTATGGAGAATAATGAAACGTGCAGAGCTGACAATACATCGGCAACATGTGGGCACATTCCCAATTCAGGTTTCGCATGAGCACATTGCATGCAACCCTGACTTCACAAAGGTGCCCCTGACTGGACCAGTGCGCACTGGCCTTTGCTTTTAATGCTTATTTTTATGTTTTTTTTCTTTCCAATTTACCGTGCACCCAATTCTGGGGCGCCACATTGCCCCAGTGCTTTTCACAACAACTCGACACTGAAAGCACATCACAGCCAATGAAAGGTTTTTTTGAAGGTCACTCACAGTCGTCACTTGGAACGTTAGCAGGGACTTTGTGCACCGTGGGAGTGCTCAACAGGAAATCTAGACACTGAAGGGGTTATCGGGGACTGGAGGAGGTGACAGAGAGAGAGGGAGAAGGTGTAGGGGGCTGGAGGGAGTTACAGAGATATGGAGTGGTTATAGGGGACTGGAGGAGGTGACAGAGAGAGGGAGAGGCTGGAGGGGGCTGGAGGGAGTTACAGAGATATGGAGTGTTATAGGGGACTGGAGGAGGTGACAGAGAGAGGGGGAGAAGGTGTAGGGGGCTGGAGGGAGTTACAGAGATATGGAGTGGTTATAGGGGACTGGAGGAGGTGACAGAGAGAGGGAGAGGCTGGAGGGGGCTGGAGGAGGTGACAGAGACATGGAGGGGGGTGTAGGGGGCTGGAGGAAGTGACAGAGATAGAGAGGGGTGTCAGGGCTGGAGGAAGTTACAGAGATAGGGAAGGGGTGTAGGGGGCTGGAGGAGGTGATAGAGAGGGGGTATAGTAGCTGGAGGATGTTACAGAGATAGGGAGGGGTGTATGGGCTGGACGGGGTGACAGAGATAGGGAGTGGGTGTAGGGGCTGGAGGGGATGACAGAGATAGGGAGGGGTATAGGGGCTGGAAGTGGTGACAGAGATAGAGAGGGGGTGTAGGAGCAATGCCAAGCAGTTGGGCACATTCCCTTTGCTCAGGGAACATTATATCAGATGCTAAGTGCAAAAGCAAGCCTTGTCTGAAATGCAGGCTACCCTACTGCTTCTCACCAGCCTTTGACATGTTCTTACAGCAGCCGTCATGAATTAGAGCTGAAGACCATAAGACCCAAAAGCAAGATTTGCCAGTCTGTGGAAGAGTGTGGTGGATGCTGGGACGTTGAATAAATAAAAGGAGGAGATAGACTCATCATGAGGTTAAAGGGTTATGCAGAGCGGGCAGGAAAGCGATCAGATTGAATGGCAGAGCAGGCCCAAGAGGTTAAATGGCCTACTCCTGCCTCGTAGTTCATTGCTTGGGAGTTTGACATCTGACCGCCAAACCCAATGCCACCCAGAAAGCTGCCTGAACCCATCCGAGGTGGTGACCAGGCTACTGCGCTTACAGTCAATTTGGGCTTTGGTTCAATGGCCTGATCCAGGGTTCAGAGGTCAGAGCAACCGCTGACCTAACCCATGGAATCACACAGTTTCATCAGCCCCAATCCTTCGCTCAGAAACTTGAAAGGATTCAGAAAACATGTTCTAGGATGTTCTGGAACATATCCCTCCCAGATCATCTCAACGCCTTCTATGCTCGCTTTGAGCAGAATTTCGGCGGAGAGGTAACACCTATTCCGACAAGTCCTGACGAACCTATCCCAAAGTCACTCCATCAAAGGTCAGATCAGTTTTCCTTCCTGTGAATCCAAGGAAAGCGATGGGACCAGACGGAGTACCAGGCCGTGCACTCAGAGCATGTGTAGATCACCTGATAGAGGTCTTCTCAGACATCTTCAACCTCTCCCTGCAGTGGGCCACTGTCCCTGCCTGTTCCAAGAGAGCCAACATCATCCCAGTGCCTAAGAAGGCTCATGCAGCATGTCTCAATGACGACCGCCCAGTGGCCCTAACTTCAATGGTCAGGAAGTGCTTTGAAAGGCTGGTCATGGTATTAATCAACTCCAACCTGCCCACTACTCTTGACCCACTCCAATTTGTCTATCGGACCAACAGATTCAAGTCAGATGCCATATCACTTGCCCTTCACTCCTCCCTAGAACATCTTGACACCAAGAACAGCTAAGTAAGAATCCCACTCATTGACTACAGTTCAGCCTTCAACACTATTATCCCCTCGAGACTGATTACTAAACTTAGTGATCTCAGACTAAGCCCCACTCTCTGCAACTGGATCCTCAGTTTCCTGACCCACAGGCCACAATCAGTGAAGATTGGGGACAATATTTCATCGTCACTAACACTCAACACTGGAGTCCCCCAGCGGTGCGTACTCAGCCCCCTACTGTACTCACTGTATACCCATGACTGCATCACCAAATACCAGACTAATGCTATTTGCAAGTTCGCTGATGACACCACCAGATTCTGGATTAGTGATGCTGGAAGAGCACAGCAGTTCAGGCAGCATCCAAGGAGCTTCAAAATCGACGTTTCGGGCAAAAAACCCTTCATCTGGAATAAAGGCAGTGAGCCTGAAGCGTGGAGAGATAAGCTAGAGGAGGGTGGGGGTGGGGAGAAAGTAGCATAGAGTACAATGGGTGAGTGGGGGAGGGGATGAAGGTGATAGGTCAGGGAGGAGAGGGTGGAGTGGATAGATGGAAAAGTCCGGACAAGTCATGGGGACAGTGCTGAGCTGCAAGTTTGGAACTAGGGTGAGGTGGGGGAAGGGGAAATGAGGAAACTGCTGAAGTCCACATTGATGCCCTGGGGTTGAAGTGTTCCGAGGCGGAAGATGAGGCGTTCTTCCTCCAGGCGTCTGGTGGTGAGGGAGCGGCAGTGAAGGAGGTCCAGGACCTCCATGTCCTCGGCAGAGTGGGAGGGGGAGTTGAAATGTTGGCCCACGGGGCGGTGTGGTTGATTGGTGCGGGTGTCCCGGAGATGTTCCCTAAAGCGCTCTGCTAGGAGGCGCCCAGTCTCCCCAATGTAGAGGAGACCACATCGGGAGCAACAGATCCAATAAATGATATTAGTGGATGTGCAGGTAAAACTTTGATGGATGTGGATGGATAGAGGTGAGGGAGGAGGTGTGAGCGCAGGTTTTACAGTTCCTGCGGTGGCAGGGGAAAGTGCCAGGATGGGAGGGTGGGTTGTAGGGGGGCGTGGACCTGACCAGGTAGTCACTGAGGGAACAGTCTTTGCGGAAGGCAGAAAGGGGTGGGGAGGGAAATATATTCCTGGTGGTGGGGTCTGTTTGGAGGTGGCGGAAATGTCGGCGGATAATTTGGTTTATGCGAAGGTTGGTAAGATGGAATGTGAGCACCAGGGGCGTTCTGTCCTTGTTATGGTTGGAGGGGTGGGGTCTGAGGGCGGAGGTGCGGGATGTGGACAAGATGCGTTGGAGGGCATCTTTAACCACGTGGGAAGGGAAATTGCGGTCTCTAAAGAAGGAGGCCATCTGGTGTGTTCTGTGGTGGAACTGGTCCTCCTGGGAGCAGATACGGCGGAGGCAGAGGAATTGGGAATATGGGATGGCATTTTTGCAAGAGTTAGGGTGGGAAGAGGTGTAATCCAGGTAGCTGTGGAAGTCAGTGGGTTTGTAAAAAATATCAGTGTCAAGTCAATCGTCATTAATGGAGATGGAGAGGTCCATGAAGGGGAGGGCGGTGTCAGAGATGGTCCAGGTAAGTTTAAGGTCAGGGTGGAATGTGTTGGTGAAGTTGATGAATTGCTCAACCTCCTCGCAGGAGCACGAGGTGGCACCAATGCAGTCATCAATGTAGTGGAGGAAGAGGTGGGGAGTGGTGCCGGTGTAATTACGGAAGATCAACTGCTCTACGTAGCCAACAAAGAGACAGGCATAGCTGGGGCCCATAGGTGTGCCCATGGCTACCCCTTTGGTCTGGAGGAAGTGGGAGGATTCAAAGGAGAAATTGTTAAGGGTGAGGACCAGTTCGGTCAAATGAATGAGAGTGTCGGTGGAAGGGTACTGTTGGGGACGTCTGGAGAGGAAAAAACAGAGGGCTTGGAGGCCCTGGTCATGGCGGATGGAGGTGTAGAGGGATTGGATATCCATGGTGAAGATGAGGCGTTGGGGGCTGGGGAAACGGAAGTCTTGGAGGAAGTGGAGGGCGTGGGTGGTGTCTCGAACGTATGTGGGGAGTTCCTGGACTAGGGGGGATAGGACAGTGTCAAGGTAGGTAGAGATGGGTTCAGTGGGGCAGGAGCATGCTGAGACAATGGATCGGCCAGGGTGGTCAGGCTTGTGGATCTTGGGAAGGAGGTAGAACCAGGCAGTGCGGGGTTCCTGGACTATGAGGTTGGAAGCTGTGGGTGGGAGATCTCCTGAGGTGATGAGGTTCTGTATGGTCTGGGAGATGATGGTTTGGTGATGGGGTGGTGGGGTCATGGTCGAGGGGGCAGTAGGAAGAGGTGTCCTCGAGTTGGCGTTTGGCTTCAGTGGTGTAGAGGTCAGTGCGCCAGACTACCACTGTGTCCCCTTTATCCGCTGGCTTGATGGTGAGGTTGGGATTAGAGCAGAGGGATTAGAGGGCTGCGCGTTGAGGGTGAGAGGTTGGAGTGGGGGAGGGGGTTAGACAGGTTGAGGCGGTTAATGTCCCGGCAGCAGTTGGAAATGAAGAGGTCGAGGGCAGGTAATAGGCCAGCGCGGGGTGTCCAGGTGGATGCAGTTGGAGGTGGGTGAAGGGGTCCTCAGAAGGTGGGCGGGAATCCTGATTGTGAAAGTAAGCTCAGAGGTGGAGGCAACGGCGACGGAAGAATTGTTCGACGTCACGGCGTGTATTAGATTCATTGATGCGTGGACGGAGGGGGATGAAGGTGAGTCCTTTGCTGAGGACTGATCGTTCGTCCTCAGTGAGGGGGAGGTCTGGGGGGATGGTGAAAACTCGGCAGGGCTGGGAGCTGGGATCTGGTGTGGGTGTAGAGACGGGAGTGGGGGCGGAACCTGTAACTGGAGTGGGTGTGATGGTGGGGGGAATGGGGGTGGAGTCATGAGCAGGGGTAGTGTCCCCCTCAGGGTTCTGGGGGGTGGGGATAGTGACAGTGGGGTTTGTGGGGGGCATGTCAGCAGAATGCAGGTGAGTGGAGCTGGTGGGGGCAGAAGTGGTGGTGACCACGGCAGTAGGGGTGGCGGAAATCACTGAGCATGTGCCATCAGCGATGATGTGAGGGGCGGAAGTGATGTCACGTGTGTTGCATGAGGAATTGTGAGGGGTGGAAGTCGTTGTGGGAGTGGCCATGATGGGGGCGGAAGTGACGTCATCAATCAGCGTGGGGGTGGCAGCTGCATCAGCCGCATGGCTAATAGCATCTGAGTAGATTGATGACACCACCATAGTCAGTCGAATCTCAGATGGCGACGAAACAGACTACAGACGGGAGGTGGAAGACCTGGAAAAATGGTGCACTGAGAACAACCCAGCTCTCAATGCCGGCAAAACCAAGGAACTCATTAGTAATTTTCAGCAGGATGTTACTCATGCCCCCCCTACGCTTTAACAGCACAGAGGTGGAACCAATGGAGAGTGTCAAGCTCCTGGGAGTGGTCATCCACAACAAGCTTTCTTGGACTCTTCATGAGGATGCACTGGTTACAAAGGTCCAACAACATCTCTTCTTCCTCAGGCAGCTGAGGAAATTTGGCATGACGGCGAATACCCTTGCCAACTTTTATAGGTGTGCCATCGAGAGCATTCCATCTGGATGTATCACTACCTGGTGTGGCAACTGTACCATTCAAGATCGGAGACGGTTACAGAGAGTGGTGAACTCGGCCCGGACAATCACAAAGGCCAACCTCCCATCTATAGAATCCATCTCCCAGGCCCGCTGTCAAGGAAAGGCCGCCAGCATTCTCAAAGATCCATCCCACCCTGGCAATGTTTTTCTACAACCTCTACCATCAGGGAGAAGGTACAGAAGTCTGAACACACGCACCAGCCAGTGTCGAAACAGTTTCTACCCTACTGTTGGTTGAATACTGAATAGACTCACAAACTCGTTGCATTCGCCTTTACCTGTGTTTTTGTTTTTGCCGCTGTTTACCTATTATTTACTTATCTATGCTACTTAGGGCGGCACGGTGGCACAGTGGTTAGCACTGCTGCCTCACAGCGCTAGAGACCTGGGTTCAATTCCCGACTCAGGCAATTGACTGTGTGGAGTTTGCACATTCTCCCTGTGTCTGTGTGGGTGTGGCCCGGTTTCCTCCCACAGTCCAAAAGATGTGCAGGTCAGGTGAATTGGCCATGCTAAATTGCCCACAGTGTTAGGTAAAGGGGGGAAATGTGTGGGTTGGTGTGGACCTGTTGGGCCGAAGGGCCTGTTTCCACACTGTAAGTAATCTAATCTACTCTTAACTCTGTGACTTGCCTATATTGCTCGCCAGACAAAGCTTTTCACTGTGCCTCGGTACATGTGACAATAAATTCAATTCAAGATTTACAAGGGTGTTGCCAGGGTTGGAGGGTTTGAGCTATTGTAAGAGGCTGAATAGGCTGGGGCTATTTTCCCTGGAGCACGGAGGTTGAGGGTTGACCTTTTAAGAGGTTTATAAAATCATGAGGAGCATAGGTAGGGTAAATAGACAAAGTCTTTTCCCTGGGGTGGGGGAGTCCAAAACTATAGGGCATAGGTTTAGGATGAGAGGGGAAAGATATAAAAGAGACCTAAGGGGAAACTTTTTCACGCAGATGGTGGTACGTGTGTGAAATGAGCTGCCAGAGGAAGTGGTGGAGGCTGGTACAATTGCAACATTTAAAAGGCAGATGGGTATATGAATAGGAAGGATTTAGAGAGATATGGGCCAAGTGCTGGCAAATGGGACGAGCTTACGTTGGGATATCTGGTTGGCATGGATGGGTTGGACCGAAGGGTCTGTTTCCCTGCTGCACATCTCGATGACTCTATGACCCCAGCGGCGACGGTTTTGCTGACAGGATCCCCCTTCCAGTTTGGCACCTGAGCAAAGCCGACGGTCAATGCACAGCTCCAGGAAAGAGCCACCAGCAGATCAAAAGGAGACTTAGACACATCTCCAGATTCTGTTAATAATTAGCCGGATGTGTGAGTGACTGATTTCCGATGCTAAAGGGTGGAAGGTTGCAGCCTTCCCTGTCCACAGATGTTCAGGCAGCAACACATTCAGTCCAATATTTGCACAGTAAACCCAGTACTTGGCAGGAGCAGGCCCTTATGGGAGTCCATGCTCCCTGGGCACTTCAAAGCCCAGCCAGTGAGACCAGAGGACAATGGGTCTGCTGTACATGGGGCTGTAGGATATTGTGCTAGAGGGTCTCAGGCAAATAAAAGGAGGGCGCGACATACAAATATACGAGCTAGGAGCAGGCAGAGGCTATTCAGCCCCTGCCATTCAATCTGATTCGGGATTTGGGAATGCTCCACCATTCAATCTGATTCGGGATAGTCAACATGGCTTTGTGTGTGGGAAATAATGTCTCACAAACTGGATTGGAGTTTTTTGAAGAAGTAACAAAGAAGATTGATGAGGGCAGAGCAGTAGATGTGATCGATATGGACTTCAGTAAGGCAATCGACAAGGTTCCCTATGGGAGACTGATTAGCAAGGTTGGATCTCATGGAATACTGGAAGAACTAGCCATTTGGATAAAGAACTGGCTCAAAGGTAGAAGACAGAGGGTGGTGGTGGAGGGTTGTTTTTCAGACTGGAGGCCTGTGACCAGTGGAGTGCCACAAGGATCGGTGCTGGGTCCGCTACTTTTCATCATTTATATAAATGATTTGGATGTGAGCATAACAGGTATAGTTGGTAAGATGACACCAAACTTGGAGGTGTAATGGACAGTGAAGAAAGTCACCTCAGATTACAACAGGATCTGGACCAGATGGGCCAATGGGCTGAGAAGTGGCAGATGGAGTTTAATTCAGATAAATGCGAGGTGCTGCATTTTGGGAAAGCAAATCTTAGCAGGACTTATACACGTAATGGTAAGGTCCGAGGGAGTGTTGCTGACCAAAGAGACCTTGGAGTGCAGCTTCATCGCTCCTTGAAAGTGGAGTCGCAGGTAGATAGGATAGTGAAGAAGGCGTTTGGTATGCTTTCCATTATTGGTCAGAGTATTGAGTACAACAGTTGGGAGGTCATGTTGAGGCTGTACAGGACATTGGTTAGGCCACTGTTGGAATATTGCGTGCAATTCTGGTCTCCTTCCTATTGGAAAGATGTTGTGAAACTTGAAAGGGTTCCAAAAAGATTTAAAAGGATGTTGCCAGAGTTGGAGGATTTGAACTATAGGGAGAGGCTGAACAGGCTGGGGCTGTTTTCCCTGGAGTGTCGGAGGCTGAGGGGTGACCTTATAGAGGTTTATAAAATAATGAGGGGCATGGATAGGGTGAATATACAAAGTCTTTTCCTTGGGATGGGGGAGTCCAGAACTAGAGGGCATAGGTTTAGGGTGAGAGGGGAAAGATATAAAAGAGACCTAAGGGGCAATGTTTTCACTCAGAGGGTGGTACGTGTATGGAATGAGCTGCCAGAGGAAGTGGTGGATTCTGGTACAGTTGCAACATTTAAAAGGCACCTGGATGGGTATATGAATAGGAAGGGCTTGGAGGGATATGGGCCGGGTGCTGGCAGGTGGGACTAGATTGGGTTGGGATATCTGGTCGGCATGGACAGGTTAGACAGAAGGGTCTGTTTCCGTGCTGTACATCTCTATGACTCTATGACCCATAAGGGGAAACACCCTCTCCGAATCCGTCCTGATAATCCCCTCAGGATCTGGTCTGCTTCCATAAGGTCACCTCTCTTTCTTCCAAACACTGGTAGACACAGGCTGAACCTGTTCACAAGATAAGAATGAGGCATGTATCTTCTCAGAATCACTTCAAATGCATTTGTCTCATTTTGTAAGAAAGGAGGACCAAGTTGCTCAGTCATATCTCGCCTGGAACTTGTCAGCTGGTTGCTTTCACTTATAGGGACTGGGACTGAGTTCACAACAGCAGTGTAACCATTGTAATGAGTTGATTGGAAGAGGTTAAGAAGGGATACGTGTACTTTGCTAATTCCATGTATTTTTGCCTCACTCCGATTGATTATGATGGAATGTGGTAACGGAAGGTGAAAATGGTGCATGATGTGAGTGCATTACTCTATAGCTTCACTCATATAGAAATTGAGAGGACAACCACGTGTGTGTGCGCGCACCTCTGTGTGTGCGTGTGTGAATGTGCGAGAGTCGATGTGTCCATGTGTCTGTGCATGCAGGCCTGTGTCTGTCTATGTGTGTGTGTCTGTATGTGCATGTAAATGTGTGTGCATATGTCTGTGTGTGTGTGTGTAATTGTGTGTGGCTGTGTGGCTGTGTCTGCCTATGTGTGTGTGTGTGTGTCTGTGTGTATGTCTCTGTGTGTATCTGTCTATGTGCACGTGTCTGTGTGTCTGTGTCTGCCTGCATGTATCTGTGTCTGTCTGTGCACGTGCGCGTGTGTCTGTGTCTGAGTCTGTGCGTGTGCGCTTGTGTGTATCTGTGTCACTGTGTGCGCGTGTATGTGTCTGTGCGCGTGTCTTTGTGTGCATGTGTCTGTCTGTGCATATGTGCATGTTTGTGTGTGTCTATCAGCGTGTGCATGTTTGTTGTCTGTCTGTGCGCGCGTGTGTGTGTGTGTGTGTGTGTGCCGGTTTGTGTGTGTCTGCCTGTGCATGTGTCTGTGTGTGTGCGCGTGTCTGTGCGTGTGTGTGTCTGTCTGTGCATGTGTGCATGTTTGTGTATGCGTCTGTCCATGTGTGAATGTTTGCGTGTGTGTCTATCTGCACCTGTGTGTCTGTCTGCACGTGTGTGCGAGTGAGTGTGTGTGCGTGTGTGTTCTGTTGGTTAAGGACACAAGTTGTATTTGAATGAGGAAGCAGCCTGCCCGATGCTCCATGTAAAGACAAGGAGGAAGGGACACCTTTTATTGGGTTTTTACTGCAATGCTCTGTACACAGGCAAAGTCAGTTCTCAAACCCAGCAACAGGCACAACAAAATGAAAAAAAAACAAGGAAAAATGTTCATTTATGTGGCTCTGTTCATGATCTCAGAATGTCCCAGAGTGCTTCACTGCCCATGAAGGACTTGGAAGTGTAGTCACTGTTGTCATGTAGGTATAACAGCTCCTTTTCTCAGTGATATAGGTGGCTTCTCATATCCCTACAGCATGGAAGCAGGCCGTTCAGCCCATTAAGTCTACACTGAGCCTCTGAAGAACATCTCATCCAGTCACAGCCCCCTACCCTAACCCTGCATTTACCATGGCTAATCCACCCAGCCCGCACATCCCAGGACACTCTACCACAGCCAATCCACCCTAACCTGCACATCCTTGGACTGTGGGAGCACCCAGAGGAAACCCACACAGTCATGGGGGCAAATGTGCAAACTCCACACAGACAGCCGCCAGAGGCTGGAATCACACCCGGGACTGTGAGAGGCAGCAGTGCTAACCACTGAGCCACCTTGCCACCCTATTCACCCATACATTCAACAAAATTAATGTGTTTGAGACCAATCGCAATAAAGTGAATCGCATGATGGAAGTGTCGATCAGCATTAAAAGAAAATACTTTGCGACACTTTTGAAAAAGTTGATTGAGCAACCTGGTGAAGTAAAATTAATAAAGTCTTTCTGAAGAAACACACTCTCACATGTATGCAAGTACACACAAGCAAACACACACACACACACTGAAACACACGGAGGCATGCACAAAGAAAGAAAAATCATAGATAGAAGTGCAGACATGCACACAGACACACAAACATAGACAGACACGCAGAGACATGCAAGCAAACACACGGATACATACATAGAAACAGACACACGCATATATTCAGTGAATACATAGTTTGAATGCATTGTGTGGTATCACATGTTTCACCCTAGCCTGACATAAGATAGCACCAGTTTTAGGCTGTTTTCTGAGCCGTGCTACAAGCAGAAGGGTATGACAACTCCCACACATTCTCACTGGGAGAGTCTGCAGGCTAAACACTCCAGACGGAGGCTTCAGAAGGCTCTAGCACCATATGGCTAAATCCCAGTGACATATCAGAGTGAATTCATTTAAGTCGACTGAAACAATTTTGCTCTTAAAGTGCAACTGGACTCTACTTGAAATTCAACCCCTCCCCCAGCCCCTTGAGCACGCAACATGCATACACACACACACACACTCTCACAGTCACACGCACACACACAGTCACACATATTCACACACAATCTCACGCAATCACACACACAATCTCACGCAGTCACACTCACAATCTCACACAGTCACACAATCTCATGAGTCACACTCACAAACAATCTCACGCAGTCTCACACACGCACACACACAATCACATGCAGTCACACACACTCACAATCAAACTCACGCACACACACAATCTCATGCAGTCACACACTTTCACACACAATCTCACACTTTCACACACAATCTCACACACACACGCAGTCACACACACACAGTCACACACAATCTCACGCAGTCACACACACAATCTCACGCAGACATACTCACACACAAACTCACGCAGTCACACACACTCACAGTCAAACTCACGCACACACAATCAAACTCACGCCCACACACACACAATCTCACGCAGTCACACACACTCACAATCAAACTCACGCAGTCTCACACACAATCTCACGCAGTCACACACACACACAAACTCGCACACACACACAAACTCACGCAGTCTCACACACTCACAATCAAACTCACGCACATACAATCAAACTCACGCAGTCTCACACACACACACACAATCTCACGCAGTCACACACACACACAAACTCGCACACACACACACAAACTCACGCAGTCTCACACACTCACAATCAAACTCACGCACATACAATCAAACTCACGCAGTCTCACACACACACACACAATCTCACGCAGTCACACACACACAATCTCACGCAGTCACACACACACAATCTCACACAGTCACACACACACACACACAAACTCACGCAGTCACACACACATAATCTCACGCATACACACTCTCACAATCAAACTCACACAGTCACACACACAATCTCATGCAGTCACACACACTCACAATCAAACACACACAGTCACACACTGACAGTCAAACACACATACACACACACAATCTCACGCAGTCACACACTCACAATCAAACTCACACACACACACACACAATCTCACGCAGTCACACACTCACAATCAAACTCACACACACACAATCTCACGCAGTCACACACTCACAATCAAACTCACACACACACACACACAATCTCACGCAGTCACACACACTCACAATCAAACACACACACACAATCTCACGCAGTCACACACACATTCAAACTCACACACACACACACACACACACACAATCAAACACACTCACACACACTCTCTCTCACACACACAGACACACCCCTTCAAGAACTACAGAGGGCACTCACTGTGGTGAAATTCTGCGGGCCACACAGCCGCCCGCGAAACCTGCAGGCGAGCACCATCTCTTCGATCTGGTGACCCAGGCGGTTGAGAAGTTTGAACATGACGTTCTCCGGGGCTCGGGGCGGCAGGAAGTGCGAGAAGTCCAGCAACTTCTCCAACCACTTCCAGCCCTTGTCCTGGAGGATCTCCCGCGCCCTGGGCTTCACGCTCCGCCTCTCGTCCAAGAGGCCGAGCCAACGGCCGGTCAGGTAGACGTCCGACTTGGTCATCCTGCGGAGGATCAGCATGTTGTTGTTGCAGATGGTGACGGCGGGGAACGAGAGGTTCTTGGCCCAGATCATGTGCAGCTTGGTGTGGACCGGCCTGGAGTGCAGGTACCGGATCCTGTTGGAAGACCACGTGCAGAGAAGCCCCAGCGACACCAGGAAGGCCAGGAGCCATAGCAACCGCCGTTGGTGGGACAGCCTCCTGCCGACTATGTGCCTGACGCCGTGGAACTTGCAGCGCTCCAGGGAAGGCTGGGTGACTTCATTCAGGGGATGGTCACCCTTGGAACCGAGGCCCATAATTACCCTGCTTCACCCTAGCTGCAGATGACCCCGGCCATCCTTTCAAACCCTGTCAGAAATCGCCGTGACTCCTTTGCAGAGCAAATATGACAGAGAGAGAGAGAGAAAGAGCACTTGCTGGCTTCTCTGGCAACATCCACGCTGCATGCATCCTCCTCCAGATTGCTGCAAACTGAAACCAGGCTGCAGCTGAGTTACACAGAGTGGGTGAAAAGCCCCCTCACAGAAGGGCTCAGCTTCCTTGCCCTCTCCAAAAGGTGTGTGGCAGAGAGACCCATCCTGCCTTGCTCTCTGTGCTTGTCCCTCGCCTACTCCTGAGAGATGCCACTCATAAATCCACTGGTCTCAGGAAGAGACAGGATAGCAACAAGCAGGAAAGCAAGAGGTAAAAACAAAAGCAGCAGGGAGAGCAGCTCCCTCTGTCAACCAAGTTCTGCACTAGCACTGGGGAGACAGAGCAGCGGGCGAGCAGGGGAACGGGCACCCAGCATATTAAAGGGAGCTCAGATGCTGCCCAGAGCTAGTTGGGGGGGGCGCTTGGATGACAGGGAGTGCCAGTGACAGACCTTACTACATAAACAGTGACTAAAGCTCACCAGTTTAAAAAAAAGCCACTGAAATTAACTTGAGTGACTAAGTGTACAGGAACAGCAGCCTTTAACACTTTATTTCCTGTCCTTGCCTAAGCCACTATTTTGTCAGAACAGGGCCAGTCGACTGTGACTGGAGCTCCACGTATTCCAGCCCATGTTTAACCCTCTGGTCCCAGCATGGCACAGACTGTCCATCTCATGCAGTGCCTCTTGGTGAGCAAGTGCCAGGCCTGTGGAGCCAATGTCTCTTGGCACTGATTTCCGTCTGTCCCGTGACCCTCTCACGGCGGTCCTGATTTCAATGTGACAGGCAGAATCACTCTGAGGAACTTATGAGGGTTCTGTTTCCCCACACCTTTTCCTCAGTTAGCCTGCCTTAAGGGCAAACTTTAACTTTCCTTCTCACCTGAACTCCTTCCACTGTCTCCAGGTCAGAGGGGTGGCCATGGGTATCTGCGTGGGTCTCCAGGTATGCCTGTCCCTTTCTGGGGCAGGTGGAACATTCCTTGTCCCAGTCCTATTCCGGCCCTCTCCTCCACAACTCTTTCTCCGGTACATTGATGACATAATTGGTGCTGCTTCCCTCTCTCATCCGGAATTGGAAACGTTTATTAACGTCGCTTCCAATTTCCACCCCACTCTCACTTTCCCCAGGTCCATCTCTGACTCCTCCTTTCCCTTCCTCGGCATCTCTGTTTCCATTTCTGAGGATAGGCTGGCCACCAATATCTGCTCCAAACCCACTGCCTCCCCCAGCTACTTGAATTGTATATCCTCACACCCTGTTTCCTGTAAATAATCCATTCCATTCTCCCAGTTCCTCTGTCCCCATCGCGTCTGTTCTGATGACGCCAACTTCGACAAGGGAGCTCTGAAATGTCCACCTTATTCCTCAACCGAGGATTCTCCAGCACCATTGTCGACAGGGCCCTCAACCGGGTTCGATCCATGTCTGTACTTCGGCTCTCACTCCCCCTCTTCCTTCCTCCTTGTCCTTACTTACCATCCCACCAGCATCTGCGTCCAGAGGATCATGAGCAGCCATTTCTGCCAGATGCCAGCAAGACGCTACCACCAGACACACAGTCCCCTCCCTCCCATGTCCACCTTTCACAGGGACCGTTCACTCTGGGTCATCCTGGTCTACTCTTTCTTCACTCCCAACATCCCTCCACAATCCCACAGCACCTTCCCCTGCAATCGCTAAAAGTGCAACACTTGCCCATTTACCTCCTCGCTCCTCCATATCCAAGGGCCCAAACACACGTTTCAGGTGAAGCAGCACTTTATCTGCATTTTCCACAATCTGGTCTACTGCATTCGCTGATCACAATGTGGTCTTCTCTGCGTTGGGGAATGAAACGTCGACTGTGTGACCATTTCGCATAATACATCTACGTTCTGCCTGCAAAAAGACCCTGAGCCTCCAGTTGCCTGTTACTTTAACACACCACCCTATTCCCTGGTCAACATCTCCAGTGTTCCGGCAAAGCTGGAAGAACAACACCTCATTGTCCACTTGGGAATCATGCAACTCTCCAGATTCAATACTGAGTTCAACAACTTTAGAGCCTGAACTCCCCCCATGACCGAGCCCTCATACCACACACACCAGGCCTTGCTATCACATGGTCTGCTATTACACATTACCCATTGTTATCCATTAACAGTCCCTATGAGCAGCTATTCATTCTCCTGGACTGACCATTATCCTCCTTTGTCTTGGTATAGACTAAGCCAGACCACTCAAAACATCCTTAAGCAGGCAGCCCAGACCATAACTTTGCAATTTGTATCAGTAAGTGTACAGTGAAAATTACCCGGAGTAAGTCAACAAGGTTGACTACCAGGTTTTAAAACAGACAAAAATGTATTCACAAAATTATGTAATGAAACACAAAGAACAGAATAAAGAACACCTACAGAACTCAGACTATCCCAAACTAGACTTAAATATGCTGTTCTGAATATACACAACAGTCCCAATAAACAAACCCCCTAAAACACAATAAAAATGAAACAAAGGCTTATGGGTTGAAGTTAGAAGGGCAGAAGAAGAGAGAATCTAGCAGCCTGTTTCCACACAGCCCACTGCTGAACTCCCTAACTAAAGTTCCAGTTTCTCAGACTGACCACTCCCCTTTTATTATACAGGTCGCTTCTAAACATTAAGCTTTGGTCTAAAGTCTCATCTGTTTACATATAAACAAAAAAGGTCTTTCATCTCCGTACCAAATCCAGCCGTTTTGGAGGCCAGAGTGTTTTACGACCCATCTGAAAAAAAATCAAGGATGCAGTATCCTTGAGAAAAGGAACAGCGTTTAGAAAAAAAAGGGCCAGCTTTGTGACAGTCTGTCCAACTGGTCTTCTCTCGTGCTGAGCTCTATCTCTAGTCATTGTTTATTCCTTACCCCCACACCCTATCTTCTGTGTAGAAACCAACTTTATCCGAGCTACTATCAGTTCTGAGGAAGGGTCACTGGACCCCAAACGTTAACTCTGATTTCTCTCCACAAATGTTGCCAGACCTGCTGAGCTTTTCCAGCAATTTTGGCTTCTGATACCAACATTCCTTCCTTGCCAGACCAAAATTCGCCCGAAGTTCCCACCGTCAATGGAACTCCATACCTGCACACTTTCTGCAGCTCAGCAACTCTTCTTGCTCTTCAATCGAGCCTGGTGATTAGGCCTCTCCTGAGCCCAAGAGCATCATGGTCAATATTTGCATAGCAACAGCTGTACCAACAATCTCCAACAGACCAGGGTCTAAGCCTGGGCTTTTGGCAAGCGCCACAGTGGGGCAAGGCTACGCTTATGGGTGAAGGGGAGGACCTCACTCAGAGAACACCTACAATCAAGATGCTACTTATATGGTTTTAACAATTCAACATATCAAAAGGCTGGGCGTGGTGAGTTGGGGGTGTGCGGTTAAACTCTCAAAATTAGAGCCAAGTCATTCTGGGGTGATGACCAGGAAGTAGTTCCTCTCAGTAGGTCATGGAAATCTGGAGATACACACTGCCCCCAAGTAAAGCTGTTGGTGCTGGGGACCGGTTGAAAATGTCCAAGTTGTAATCGATTTTTCCCGAGAGAAGGCTTTTAAGAGGGCTACAGAGGCAAGGCAGCTCAATGGGGTCAAGATATAGAACAGCCATGATCAAATGGAGTGAAGGAACTGGAATGGTAGGTGGGAGGGCCTCCTTCGTTCTTGAAAAAAGTATACTGTCTTCATAAAAATACCTTTATGTACATACACAATTACTGAGACAGTGCTGTACAGCCTTTGCAAATGAAGAACAAACAAATGTTGGAATTTGACATTCCCTGCTGTTGCAAAACAAAACACCCCAAAGCATTTCTTACTTATACAGAACTACATTCACATACACTTCGGGCAGCAAGTGGGGGTCCATTCAGTTATCAGACCCTTTATACTTTGGCATAAAGACCTTAAACAGTGGTCTTTCCAACTTTTTTTTATTTATTGCAAAAATGTACTTTATTGGTAGAAAGAAACCTTTAGTACCTGTACAGTTAATGGAGGCATTCATATCTATACTCTCTTTACTTAGAGAATAAATTAAGTCTTTGACATTTACCACTCTCTATATTTACAGTCAATGTCTTGGCATTTAGCTGAAGGATCAGCAGGGCCCAATTATTGAATGGACGCCTGTTATTCTTCAGCAGAAGGACTTTACATAGTAGTCGTTCTCCACCACACCTTAGCAGCAGCTGCCCCAAGCTTCAGCACATAGTCCTGGACCTTGGAACATATGGTGGCCTTTCCAACACTTCAGCTAACCTCAACTGCTCACACAGGCAGCTCAAAGTTAAGGGGAGTCAGCAGTGAGTCCCTGTATTGCAACTGCCTTCAGGTAAAGGTGCAACACTGACAGGTTTTACTGGCAGACTTGTGGATGGCACTGACGGCCTGCTTGGCAGACATAATCTTGGGACTGTTTGCTGTGCGCCTTCCCAGGGTCGATCAAGATGAAGTAACCAAGCTCAGAGCTGTACCACGGCAACAATATGTAAATGAAAACGGACTACTTGCAGAACTGCCCAGCCCCATGCACGCACTGGCTGCGGTGTTTCTTACAAGGTAGACACACGGGAGGCTGGAAGAACACAGCAAGTTCGACAGCATCAGGAGATGTAGAAGTCAATGTTTCAGGTGTAACTCTTCTTGACCTTGGGATCTGGGGCCTTAACAGATATCTTTGCAGTACCCTTGAACATAGGTGAGGTGCTGGAGGACTGGAGAATTGTTAATGTTGTCGCTTTGTTTAAGAAGGGTAACAATAAGGTGGGATAATCCAGGTAATTATACACCGGTGAGCCTGACATCAGTGGTTGGGAAGTTGTTGGAGAAGATACTGAGGGATAAGATCCATTCCCATTTGGAAGAAAATGGGCCTATCAGTGGTTTTGTGTAGGGAAGGTCATGCCTTACCAACTCAATAGAACTCTTTGAGGAAGTGACAAAGTTGATTGATGAGGGAAAGGCTGTAGATGTCATACACATGAATTTTAGTAAGGCGTTTGACAAGGTTCCTCATGGTAAGCTGATAGAGAAAGTGAAGTCGCGTGGGGTCCAGGGTGTTCTAGCGAGATGGATAGAGAACTGGCTGGGAAACAGGACACAGAGAGTAGTAGTGGAAGGAAGTTTCTCAAAATGGAGAACTTTGACCAGTGGTGTTCCACAGGGATCCGTGCTGGGACCACTGTTGTTTGGGATATCATATTCTGGATTAGTGGTGCTGGAAAAGCACAGCAGTTCAGGCAGCATCCAAGTAGCTTCGAAATCAACTTTTGCCCACTTTTGCCCGAAACATTGATTTCGAAGCTACTTGGATGCTGCCTGAACTGCTGTGCTCTTCCAGCACCACTAATCCAGAATCTGGTTTCCAGCATCTGCAGTCATTGTTTTTACCCTTTTGGGATATCATAGATGATTTGGAGGAAGGTATAGGTGGTCTGATTAGCAAGTTTGCCAATGACATTAAGATTAGTGGAGTAGCAGATAGTGAAGGGTACTGTTAGAGAATACAGCAGAATATAGATAGATTGGAGAGTTGGGTAGAGAAATGTCAGATGGAATTCAGTCCCGGCAAATGAAAGATAATGCATTTTGGAAAATCCAATTCAAGAGTGAACTATACAGTAAATGGAAAAGTCCTAGGGAAAATTGATGTACAGAGAGATCTGGGTGTTCAGGTCCATCATACCCTGAAGGTGGCAACACAGTCAATAGAGTGGTCAAGAAGGCATACAGCATGCTTTCCTTCATCGGACCGGGTATTGAGTACAAGAATTGGCAGGTCATGTTAAAGTTTTATAGGACTTTGGTTCGGCCACATTCGGAATACTGCGTACAGTTCTGGTCACCACATGACCAAAAGGATGGGGATGCTTTGGAGAGGGTGCAGAGGAGCTTCACCAGGATGTTGCCTGGTATGGAAAGCACTAGCTATGAGGAGAGGTTGAGTAGATTCGGATTATTTTCATTAGAAAGACGGAGGTTGAGGGGGGGATCCTGATTGAGGTCTTCAAAATCATGAAAGGTAGAGACAGGGTGGATAGCAAGAAGCTTTTTCCCAAAGTGGGGGATTCAGTTACTAGGGGTCATGAGTTCAAGGTGAAAGGGGAAAAGTCTAAGGGAGATATGCATGGAACGTTCTTTACGCAGAGGGTAGTGGGTACCTGGAACACGATGCCAGCAGAGGTGGGCACGATAGCATCATTTAAGACATACCTAGACAGATACATGAATGGGCAGGGAGCAGAGGGATACAGATCCTTAGAATATAGGCAACAGATTTAGCTAGAGGATCTGGATCAGTGCAGGCTTGGAGGGCCGAAGGGCCTGTTCCTGTGCTGTAATTTTCTTTGTTCTTTGTTCTTCAGGACTGAAGAAGGGTAACACCTGAAACATCGACTTGTCTACCTCCTGATGCTGCCTGGCTTGCTGTGTTCTTCTGGCCTCCTGCTTGTCTACCTTGGATTCCAGTATCTGCAGTTTTTTTGTCCCTAACCGTGTTTCGTACATGACAGTGGGTGATCCATCTCAGCCTCCTCCAGTGGTCCCCAGAATCACAGATACCAGTCTTTAGCCAATTCTATTCACTCCATGTGATATTAACAAATGGTTGGAGATACTGGATACTGCAAAGGCTATGAGCCTTGAAAGAATTCCAGCAATAGCACTGAAGACTTGTGCTTCAGACCTTGCCGCTCCCCTAGCCAAGCTGTTCCAGTACAGTTATAACACTGGCATCTACCCGACAATGGGGAAAATTGCCCGGGTTTGTCCTGTACACATAAAGCAGGACAAATCCAATCTGATCAATTACCACCGCATCAGTCTACTCTCGATCATCAGTAAAGTGATGGAAGGTGTCATCCACTGTGCTATCAAGCAGCACCTGCTCAGCAATAACCTGCTCAGTGACGCCCAGTTTGGGTTCCACCAGGGCCACTCAGCTCCTGACCTCATTACAGCCTTGGTTCAAACATGGACAAAAGAGCTGAATTCCAGTTGGGAGGGGAGAGTGACAGCCCTTGACATCAAGGCTGTATTCGACCAAGTGTGGCATCAAGGAGCCCTAGTAAAACTGGAATCAATGGGAACGGGGGACAAACTCCCCACTGGTTGGAGTCATACCTGACACATAGGAGGATGGTTGTGGTTGTGGAGGGTCAGTCATCTCAGCTCCAGGACATCTCTGCAGGAGTTCCTCAGGGTAGTGTCCTGGGCCCAACCATCTTCAGCTGCTTCATCAATGACCTTCCCTCCATCATCAGGTCAGAAATAGGGATGTTCACCAATGATTGTACAGTGATCAGAAACTTAACTGGACTTACCACATAAACATAGTGGCTACAAGAGCAGGTCAGACGTTGGGAATACGGCGGTGAGTAACTCACCTTCTGACTCCACCCCCCCACCCCCCAAAGCCTGTCCACCATCTACAAGGCCCAAGTCAGGAGTGTGATGGAATACTCCCCACTTGCCTGGATGGGGGCAGCTCCAACAAGACTCAAGAAGCTTGACACCATCCAGGACAAAGCAGCTCCCGCTTGATTTGCCCCACATTCACAAGCATCCCCTCCCTCCACCACCAACACTCAATAGCAGCAGTGTGTACTATCTACAAGATGCACTGCAGAAATTGACCAAAGATTTTCAGAGAGCACCTTCCAAACCTACAACCACTTCCATCTAGAAGGACAAGGGCCAGCAGATACATGGGAACACCACCCCCTGCAAGTTTCCCTCCAAGCCACTCACTATCCTGACTTGGAAATATATCGTTGTTCCTTCAGTTTCATTGGGTTGAAATCCTGGAATTCCCTGCCTAAGGGAGTTGTGGGTCAACCTACCGCACACGGACTGCAGCAGTTCAAGAAGGCAGCTCACCCCCACCTTCTCAAGGGGCAACTAGGAACAGGAAATAAATGTCCTGCCCAGCCAGTGACGCCCACATCCCACAAATGAATAAAAACAAGTAATAACATTTTAAAAAGTACGTCATTGGTTGTAAAATACTTTGATCTTGAAATCGTCCAAGGTGCTCTAAAAATCGAATTCTTTCTTTCCGTTAACGCTGTCCCAGCTTTTGCCTTCAGCTGGCCTGATGAATTCAATCAGAGGCTGTTGTCTTAGTAACAAGGTGTGATTTGCCTATGTTGAAAGGAGGAGGCCATTGTATCTCCATAATCTTCCTGTTTGGAAACTCCAAACTTTCCTCAGCCATGTTTTCAGGCCACCTTCAGCCATCCACTCTGCATTTAGAATCCCCACAGTGTGGAAACAGGCCATGTAGCCCAACTAGTCACACAGACCCTCTGAAGAGTAACTCACCCAGACCCATTCCCCTATCACTCTGCATTTACCCCTGACGAATGCACTTAACCTACACATCCCAGAACACTACAGGCAATTTAGCATGGCCAATTCACCTGACCTGCACATCTTTGGACTGTGGGAGGAAACCGGAGCACCTGGAGGAAACCCCCGCAGACATGGAGAAAACGTGCAAACTTCACACAGACAGTCGGCCGAGGTTGGAATCGAACCTGGGTCCCTGGTGCTGTGAGGCAGCAGTGCTAACCACTGAGCCACGGTATATCGTGAATGTCAATATCAGCAGCTTCGGGGAATTGTGGGTGTGGGATAGTTTTTCTCTTCCTCTATCGGACACACAGAGCAACATAACTGTGACCCCAGTCTGTTGCCATCACGAACACTGCTTCCTCTGCAATGTTGCTCGCCACATCAACATTGGCTGGTGCCACGTCAAAATTCATGGGTGCCTCATCCACATTCCCAGTGCAATGTGGAGCTGTTCTTTTGTTGATGCTCCATTGTAACCCACGGTTACAAAACTCAGAAACCTGAAATGCAGTTTGTGGATGGCTTTGAGGCCCACGATGCCTCATTTTCTTGATTCAGGCCGGAGGTTCCGATGGATTCTTGAGAACTGACGGTTCATGGGCGGCTCAGTGGTTAGCATCGCTGCTGCACGGCACCAGAGACCCAGGTTTGATTCTAGCCTCAGGTGACTGTGTGGAGTTTGCGCATTCTCCTCGCATCTGCGTGGGTTTCCTCTGGGTGCTCCGGTTTCCTCCCACAGTCCAAAGGTGTACAGGTCAGGTGGATTGGACATGCTAAATTGACCAGGGATGTGCAGGCTAGGTGGATTAGCCATGGGAATTACAGGATAAGGTATGGGTGGGATACTCTTCCTGGGGTCAGTGTGGACTTGATGGGATGAATGGCCTGCATCCACACTGTATTGATTGTTTGATTCAGGCAAATTTCATTGATGTCCTTTCCAATTTGGTCTTTGAATGGAGGCTACATAGAGTTATAGAGACGTACAGCATGAAAACAGACCCTTCGGTCCAACTCTTCCATGCTGACCAGATATCTGAAATTAATCTCATCTATTTGCCAGCATTTGGCCCATATCCCTCCAAACCCTTCCTATTCATATACCCATCCAGATGCCTTTTAAATGTTGTAATTGTACCAGCCTCCACCACTTCCTCTGGCAGCTCATTCCATACACGTACCACCCTCTCTGTGAAAAAGTTGCCCCTTAGGTCCCTTTTATATCTTTCCCCTCTCGCCCTAAACCTATGCCCTCTAGTTCTGGACTCCCCCAACCCATGGAAAAGACCTTGTCTATTCACCCTATCCATGCCCCTCATGATTTTATAAACCTCTATAAGGTCACCCCTCAGCCTCCGACGCTCCAGGGAAAACAGCCCCAGCCTGTTCAGCCTCTCCCTATAGCTCAAATCCTCCAACCCTGCTAACATCCTTGTCAACCTTTTCTGAACCTTTTCAGGTTTCACAACATCCTTCTGATAGGAGGGAGACCAGAACTGCACCCAATATTCCAAAAGTGGCCTCACCGATGTCCTGTACAGCTGCAACATGACCTCCCAACTCCCATAGTCAATGCTCTGTCCAATAAAGGAAAGCGTACCACATACCATCGTTTGCACATTTATTCTTCGGTACCTTGGCAGTGTCCTTGCTCCAAGCTCTCATATCCTTCTCCAACACCTTGAAGTCCCTGGCAGCTACAGCAGCTATTGGCGCTGCCATCTGAACAATTTTAAGGGAATATGGCAGGCATCAGTGAGGTGGCCAGCCTTGGTCCTATGGGCACGAGGAAGTGAACAGTAGTCTTCAGTTGCGCGCAATTGCAATCCTTCTTCAATCAAGTCGGTTGGTAGGAACGTGGGTAAGTGTTGGGTTTTCTTTGACAAAATGTATGACGCAGTTGAAAAACACATGAGCACTTTGACTACGTGGCCGTGTCAAATTTTAAACATGACTGGAGTAGACGCGCTCCACGGAATGACCGACTGAGGTTGCGGATTGCAGGTCGTACCCCAGAAAGGAATCACCCTTCGATTTCGACACAATCCCTGTCGGAATTCTGCAGCTGTTTCTGGCAGCAGCCAAGCCGGCTCACAGCTGGGGAACCCCTTCAGTGAATGCTGAAATTGAGCTTGAATGGTGATTTGATGCTATTTGTGGTTCTTTCCACACTAAAGGGATGATGAATATGGAATTCAGGGTTATTAAACGAAACAAAGCACTGAACAGTTTTGCTGTGGTCCCTCACTTTCAAAGAAATAAGCTTAATTGAACTTTTGCACAGCAGTGACTTCACTTGTTGCCTACTCCAGCTCAACATATTCCCATCATATGACCTTCTTGCCTCCAGTGGTCCTAATCCCTGAACACCCCACACTTAAAAGTAATGTGCAGACAAAACAAGGATAAAGTAAGGAAAAAAATTCCCCCAGCGAGTAGTTAGGGCACAGAAGGCACTGCCTGGAAATGTGGGGGAGACAGAAATGGCTCGGAGTGGTGTCAGCAGACCAGCTGTAGGACATCCGCATCCAGCTTCTTTGCACATTACCTTAGCAAAGCCAGAAAGGGAAAGGGAGTGGGTTCACATCTCTGCTCTAACAGACATTGTCAAAATGCACAATGCATTTGCTTGCTCTTATCACCAGCAATTGCTCAGAGAATAGCATGCCCCCTAAATTGATGCAGTGTGCCATCTCAAATCCCACTGTTTGTTGGTGTCAGCCTGTTGGGTAGAGTCAGTGAAAGTGGTAGCAATGGAGGGACAAGTATCCCAGCATTCACAGCAAGAAGGAAATGTCTCTATTAATGCTAGCTTGTTATTGTTCATTCACAGAACAGGTGTCACTAGGTTAAAGTCATTGGGCCTTAAAGATGTTGTTTCGACAACTTCATTCTCAGAAGATTGACATTATGGGTCAGGTTAGTCATCCCTGGGAATTATGGGAAACCCACAGTGCTGTTCGGAAGGGAATTCCAGGATTTTGATTCAGCGACAGTGAAGATATTGTCTGCTGTTGGATTTATCCTGTTTTTTGTGTACAGGACGTACCTGGGATAATTTCCACATTGACAGATAGATGCCAGTGTTGGAATTGTACTGGAACAGTAAGGCTAGGGGAGCAGCGAATTCTAGTATTGAACACCAACAGGCAGGATATTGTCAGGACAGATTACTTGAATGGCACAGGTATATATTTCAGGTGAATGAGGTGGGGGGGGGGGGGTTGAAATGGTAAAGGAATGCTGATGACAATTTGTCTGGATTAAACTCCATCACGTGGGAGGCTCGTGTTCTGCAAGTCCACAACTGGCCCCACAGAAGGGCTGCAGCACCATCTCCTGGCTACAGGAGCAGTACTCCGATAGGAAGAGAAATGAAAGCTGCAAGGAAAGTGCCTGAGCCAAGACAGGCAGAGCTAACCTTCGGTCAGATGGTCAGAAAGGTCATTGACTCGATACGTTCACTCTGGTGTTTTTCCCCCTCTGCCCTGATGCTGCCAGGCCTGCTGAGTGTTTCCAGCAGTCTCCTGTTTCATTTTTCACCCACAGTATTACAGAAGTATAGATTTGGCCTCAAACGCTTTCTGCAGCAGAGAATTCCACAGGCTTCCCACTCTCTGGTTTGCACCCTGTTGGTAAATAAACTGTTAAGAATTTCATAGAATCCCGACAGTGCTGATGTAGGCAGTTAGCCCCCTTGGAGTCTGCGCCAATCCTCCGAAGAGCGTCCCCATAACCCCATATGGCTAACCCACCTAGCCTACACACTATAGGCAATTTCCCTTCGCCACCCTAACTTGCACATCCCTGGGCACTACGGGACAATTTAGCAGGGCCAATCCACCCTAACCTGCACATCCCTGGGCACTATGGGACAATTTAGCATGGCCAATCTACCCTAACCTGCACATCCATGGGCACTATGGGACAATTTAGCATGGCCAATCCATCCTAACCGACACATCCCTGGACGCTATGGGACAATTTAGCATGGCCAATCCACCCTAAACTGTGGGAGGAAACCGGAGCACCCGGAGGAAACCCACGCAGACACAGGGAGAACATGCAAACTGCACACAGACAGTCGCCTGAGGCTGGAATCAAACCTGGGTCCCTGGCGCTGTGAGGCAGCAATGTTTATTCCGTGCCACCCTCAAAATTTAAATTATCTTTCAGGCACATAAACCTCCCTCCAGGTGATGACAGCTCTTAACATTATAGAGAAATCTTCTCTTATCTCTTGAACAATGATTTTTAAACCCGTGTTGTCTGCTTACTTACCCTGCATCAAGAGCCCTCATGATAGATACATGTTTTAAAGGAATGTGACAGCACTTTCAAAGCTATCTTTGGGAAGCAAGTGTCAGTGTCTGACCTCCCAGTGTCCTTTATAGCATAGGTGCTGGCCTGTCAACAATGGAGAAATTCAGGAGGGAGAGCGTACTGAAAGATGTCGAGGCTGAAGATTGATTTGGCTAGACTGACTCCAAAAGAATGGGGTGGCACGGTGACTCAGTGACTACCACTGCTCCCTCACGATGCCAGGGATCCAGATTTGATTCCAGTCTCAGGCAACTGAGGAGCTTACACATTCTCTCTGTGTCTGTGTGAGTTTCGTTCCACACTCCAAAAATGTGCAGGTTAGGGTGGATTGGCCATGGGAAATTGCCCATAGTGTTCAGGGATGTGTAGATTAGGTGCATTAGTCAGGGGTAAATGCAGGATAATAGGGAATGGGTCTGGGTGGGTTACTCTTCAGAGGGTCGGTGTAGACTTGTTGGGCCAAAGGGCCTGTTTCCACACTGTAGGGATTTCGTAGATTTGGATCTAAACCAGACTGGACCCCCCTCAAAGTATTTCAAGAAAGTAGCCCAGACCCTAACTTTGCTCATTGCTTTAAGCAGGTGTAAAGTGGATATTCCAGGAGGGATGCAGCTGGTCAGACCACTCAGTTTTAAACAAAACAGAATTGACTTACAAAATTCCCGAATGAAAATGCAAACAGAAGAGAGCAGAAAACAGAATAACCTAACCTCTCCGAAAGCCCAACAGATTATCCTAACTTAATGATGCTGTTCCAAACACTTGCAATAATCCTCATAAACACCCCTTGGCATGCAAGGTAACATCAAACGCAGGGTCTTACAGGAGAGAGAAAGAGATGGCAGCGTGGAACACCCTCTTCCATGGAGCTGTGTCTTGGATCATCAGCCTCAAACACTGACTGCTTTCAGTGGATAGCCAGTCTGCCAAAACCAATTCAATCCAGCGGAAAGCTGAGCTGGGAGAACCGACCAGTCCCCTTTCGTTGCACAGGTGTATTTTCTAAACTTGAAAGCCTTTTACCTGAGGCAGTATCTGCTAGCTATAAAATCAAATTGGCCCTAAAACCCTTCCAAATCCAGACTTTTCGGAATCGCTGCGTTTACAACCTCTCTGGGAAAAGACGCCAAGGACAGCATAATCTTGTTAAAGGAGCATCATCATCACATATCGGACTGGAGCTATACCGCACGGAGGCCACACAGTGCCACGTAACAGAGCTGTGAGGAATGTTATTGCTCATGGCAGAAAAGGGACAGTAGCAATGTGGGTACAAAAAGGGCTGAGGGACTGGAAATGTTTCAGGCTGGAGGAGGGTTTGTGGTGGGGTTCCCCAGGGGCCAGTATGGGAAACCCCTGCTTTTCCTGATGTATAATAACGATCCAGATCTCGGTGAGCAGAGGACAATTTCAAAATTCACAGAAGACACAAAACTTGTAAGAATTGGAAACTGTGAGGGGGGTAGTGTGGAACTCCAACAGGACACTGTTGCCAGGGTTGGAGGATTTGAGCTACAGGGAGAGGCTGAATAGACTGGGACTGTTTTCCCTGGAGCGTCGGAGGCTGAGGGGTGACCTTATAGAGGTTTACAAACTCATGAGGGGGCATGGATAGGATAAATAGGCAAGGTCTTTTCCCTGGGGTGGGGGAGTCCAGAACTAGAGAGTTTAAGCTGAGAAGGGAAAGATTTAAAAGGGAGCAAAGGGGCAACGTTTTCACACAGAGGGTGGTACGTGTATGGAATCAGCTGCCAGAGGAAGTGGTGGAGGCTGGTACAATTACAGCATTCAAAAGGCATCTGGATGGGTATATGAATAGGAAGGGTTTGGAGGGATATGGGCCAAACGGGACTAGATTAATTTTGGATATCTGGTCGGCATGGACGAGTTGGACCGAAGGGTCTGTTTCCATGATGTACATCTCTATGACTCTATGACAAGTTGGTGGAGTGGGTGGAGAGGTGACAGATGAGGTTCAATGCAGTGAAGTGTGAGGTGATGTACTTTAGTTGGAAGAACATTGAAAGACAATCTAAAATCAGGGGGACAATTCTAAAGAAGGTGCAGGAGCAGAGGGAGCTGGGTCTATCTGGTACAGATCATTGAAGGTGGCAGGACAGGTGGAGAGAGCAGTTAATAAAGCACACAGTGTCCTCAGCTTTATTAATAGGGACATAGAGAACAAGAGCAGGGAGGTGATGTTGAACTTGTACAAGACCCTTGTTAGACCTCAGCTGGAGGATTGTGTCCAGTTGTGGGCCCCACACTATAGGAACGATGTGAACACATTGGAGAGAGAGGGCAGAAGGGATTTACCAGAATGGTTCCAGGGATGAGAAACTTCAGTGAGGAGGATAGATTGAAGACGTTGGGACTTTTCTCCTTGGACAGAAGGAGGCTGAGAGGGAGATCTGAGAGAGGGTTCCAACATCATGGGGGAGGGGGCTGGACAGAGTAGATTGGGACAAGCTGTTCCCACATGGAAAAGGAACAGGAACGAGAGGGACAGAGATTGAAAGGGATAAAGTGAGGGGGAGGTGAGGAAAACCTTTCTCCCCCAACGAGTAGTTAGGGTCTGGAATGTACTGCTTGGGAATGTGGGGGAGGCAGGTTCCATTGAGGCATTCAAGAGGGGCATTGGATGGTTATTGGGATAGAAATGGGGTACAGGGATATGGGGAAAAGGCAGGAGATTGGCACGAGGGAATGATGCCTGTTTGAAGAGCCGGTGCAGGTAGGATGGACTGAATGGCCTTATTTTGCACCATAACTATTCGGTGAGTCTCAGGCACCAGGGCCAAGTGATCAGCAATGCCTCGAGTTGATCCCAGTCTATCTGAGATGTGACGCTAGATTTCTGCTGCACACTTTAACATGATGCCTTTCCAGTCCCAACAAACCACATCACGTCGATGAGAATGAACCTATACAAGTGATGAAAAATCCCCGAGCGGACATGTTGCCTGTTTCTCCCTCTCTCCAGTTGCTGCCAGACCTACTGAGCTTCTCCGGCAAATCGCCATTTTCTTCATTCCACACCTCCAGCGTCTGGAGCAGACCACCTTCCTCAAATAAATGCAGGACAAGGCTGATTTATTTGCTCAGCAATCATTTAGAAAACGTGTCAAAAGCCAACCAATTCAAGAACGCCCCCAGTTTAGTCACTGGGGCTAAAACACATAAAGTGGCAGTTCTGGCCCAGGGCTGTGGAAGCAGGGAATGTTTGACAACATTGCCACCTGCTGGTAAGGAAGGGCATTTATTGAGCCTTCAACGTACTGGTAACTCCTGGTGTAGATAGAGTCATAGAGATGTACAACACAGAAACAGACTCTTCGGTCCAACCCGACCAGATATCCCAACCCAATCTAGTCCCACCTGCCAGCACCCGGCCCATATCCCTCCAAACCTTTCCTATTCATATACCCGTCCAAATGCCTTTTAAATGTTGCAATCGTGCTAGATCTATGCTAGAAAAGTTACAACAGTATGTTTTCACTCTCTACTAGAAGAGTTTTATGATTTGCTAGCTACTGAAACAAAGTGGGCTCAATTTTCTTTTTAAATCCACCATCAGTCGTTCATCAAACTGTGAACGTCAGTCCCACTGGAACTCCCTCAACGTCACCACTGCTGCCTCAGCCAGGCTCATTAACAACTGCATCGTGCGGTAATTCTTCCTAAAAGCATACAGGCTTTACTAAAGGGATGGCATGGTGGCTCAGTGGCTAGCACTGCTGCCTCACAGCACCATGGACCCAGGTTCAATTCCAGCCTCAGGCGACTGTCTGTGTGGAGTTTGCACATTCTCCCCGTGTCTGCGTGGGTTTCCTCCCACAGTCCAAAGATGTGCAGGTCGGGGTGGCTTGGCTATTGGAAATTACCCATAGTGTTCAGGGATATGTAGGTTAGGTGCATTAGTCAGGGCTAAATGCAGGATAATAGGGAATGGGTCTGGGTGGGTTCTTCGGAGGGTCGGTATGGACTTGTTGGGCCGAAAGGCCTGTTTCCACACTGTAGGGATTCTATGAGAAACGCTGAGCATTCTCAGCTTGAGTCTGTTTCGCTCATTTTTCAAGCAAGCTGGTTTGATCATAAGACAGCCACCTTCCCGTCCCCTGGGTTCCTGTTAAGTATCCTCACCTTTTCTGCTTGGCCTTTAGAGAAACCTGCAGAAAGTGAGGAGTGCAGGCACTGGAGAGTCAGAGTCGAAAGGTGTGGTGCTGGAAAAGCACAGCAGGTCAGGCAGCATCCGAGGAGCAGGAGAATCGACAGCCCGGGCACAAGCCCCTTCACCAGGACACCTGTCTGGTTTGCCGCACTCGCTGTCCACGCGGCAATCGGAGAACCACGATCCCAGTCATCTCTCCCAGAGCTCCCTGCAGTCCTTTTTCTCCAGTCTCCTCTTCCCCACCCACAACCACCCACTAATCCGCCTTTCCCATTTCCCCTCTCCCTGTGCCCTCTCCTTCAGGTGACTGCAAACTTCAGGAAACGGATGAAGGGGCAACTCAAACTGCTTTTGAGAAACAAGACCACGGTATCCCCTGGGTTTCAGTTAGATTAGCATCATGTTGAAGCACACCTGTTCATCGAGGGTGGTCAGCAAGGGGCTGAACAGACGCCTTCTGCGCAGTAGATAGTTTGTCTCGAATGCTTTCACCTCTGTGCAGAGATGCAAACTCGGACTGTTTGCTTTCGGAGGGAAGGTGCTAAGGGAGTCAGGATAAGAATGAACAATTTCTGTTCCTCTTGGTGAAGGTAAGCATTTGGAAGAGGAGCAATCTCCAGGTGGACACAGGCTGCTGCCCCACACAGCTCTTCTACAAATCGACTTGGTCAGTTCTGCCTTGCCTTATGAATTCATTCAGAAGCAATTCTCTCCCTCTCCCCCAACCAGGAAAGAGCATCCCTTCACTGCATTGGGACATGTGGATGTGATTTGCCAAAGAGTCTTTGAACGCAGAAAGTGAAAAGAATCTCAATCAGGCCTTTCGAGAGCATCTTCAAACTGTTTCTCACCAAACAGGACTGTTTTACTCAAAAGATGGACGTGAAAAATTCAAACCCGTGAGATCCTGACATCCATTATCCATATCCTGGGAGTTACCACTGACTAGAAACTCAACTAGACCTGGCATATAAACACACAGTGGCTATGAGGGCAGGTCAGGGGCTAGGAATAGAGCAACTTTATAAAACTTTACTTAGGCCACACTTGGAATATTGTGTACAGTTCTGGTCACCACACTACCAGGAGGATGTGGATGCTTTGGGAGAGGGGACAGAAAAGGTTTACCAGGATGTTGCCTGTAATGGGGGGGGATTTTAACGATGAAAAAAGGTTGGATAGACTGGGTTTGTTTTCACTGGAACGCAGGAGGTTGAGGGGCGACCTGATAGAAGTTTATAAGATTGTGAAAGGCGTGGATAGAGTGGGAAGTATGAGGCTTTTCCCCCAGGGTGGAGGGGTCCATTACTAGGGGACACAGGTTCAAGGTGCAGGTGCGGTGGGGGAGTTTAAAAGAGATGTGCGAGGCAGGTTTTTCACACAAAGTGGGGTGTGTGCCTGGAACGCGCTGCCAGAGGAGGGGGTGGAAGCAGACACAATAGCAGCATTCACCCGAACGAATACATGAATAGGAAGGGATCAGAGGGATATGGATCCTGTAAGTGAAGACAGTCTTAGTATGGAGGGGCAATATGTGTCAGTGCAGGCTTGGAGGGCCGAAGGGCATGTTCCTGGGCTGGATTGCTCTTTGAATACAGTACTACAGCTATTATCTCACCTCCTGACTCCCCAAAGCCTGTCCACCATCTACAAGGCCCAAGTCAGGACTTGCCTGGATGGGGGCAGCTCCAACAACACTTGAAATATTGGGGGAGGCTGTGCCACAGTGGTAACAGCACTGTACTAGTAATCCTGAGCCCCAAGATAACCTTCTGGGAACACAAGTTCAAATCCCACTACGGCCAATCAAAAAGGAAAATCTGGATTTTCAAACAAATACGTGGATGACAATGTAACCACTGACTGCTGTATAAAACCAGTCTGGTTTTGGAAGGAAATTGGCCATCCTCACCTGGTCTGGCCTACATGTGACTCCACATCCACAGCAATGTGGTTGGCTTTTAACTGCCCTTTGAAATGGACCATCACACCATTCAGTCAGTTCAAGGGCAATTAGGGATGGGCCAGCGACACCCACATCCTATGAACAGCAGGAATACAGCTCAACACCATCCAGACAAAGCAACCCACTTAATCAGCATGCCGTCCCTCATCTTCAATACTCATTCCCTTCACCACCGATGCTCAGTGTGTATCATCGTCGAGGTGTCCTGCAGGAATTCACCAAAGATCCTCAGACAGCACCTTCCAAACCCACGACCACTTCCATCTAGAAGGACAAGGGCAGCAGATACATAAGAACTCCAGCACCTTCAGGTTCCCCTCTGAGCCACTATCATCCTGACTTGGAAATATTACTGTTCCTTCACTGGGTCAAAATCCCAGAATTCCCTGCCCAAGGGTATTGTGGCTGAAGCCCTCAGCACACGGACTGCAGCAGTTTAAGAAGGCAGCTCACCCCCACTTTCTCAATGAGGGGGTGAGCTGTGGATGTCACACTGGTGTTCCTCACATCCTGTGAAAAATGGTTTTCGAAAAAAAAACTCGTTGTCCCTAAAGTGAGGTCAAAGGTTGTTGTAGCCTTTTGCACACTGGATTTTCTTTGCCTCTGAATTAAATCCCTTGGCCCCTTTGCCTCATCGGATCTTAGTGTTAAAACCCTCCCTCCTGTTAATTTACACTCACCACCTTCTCAAGGCCAAACAGGAAAGAACAACAGATACAGGCCCAGCCGGTGACGCTCTCATCCTGGAAATGAACAAAAGCAAACACAAGAAAAGTGATAAGTGCGTCGTAAAGGCACGAGTTGGAAGCGAGAGGTGATCTACCAACCTGATCTACAGCTCGCAGTGATCTACCAACCTGATCTACAGCTCGCAGTGATCTACCAACCTGATCTACAGCTCGCAGTGATCTACCAACCTGATCTACAGCTCGCAGTTATCTACAAGGCTCCCCTGTACTTGATATTTTACACACGAAGTGAAAGATGGGTTCTCCAGCTGAAGGAGCAGCAGAATGTGAAGCCACAAGTCTGTGATTGGGAGCTCCCCAGCAAGCAAGGTCTCACTCCTCCCTATTGTTGCTCTGGGAGGTCTGCAAAGCCGACATCATTGTGAGACAGAAAAGGTACCTCTCATTGACTTGGCTTCCTCATTTTAATCCAAAGATTTGAAATTTCCAAAGAGAATCCAGGACCCTCCTCCCCTTATCCCTCTCTTAAACGTTGACCTAGCCCAGGGATAGGGCTTGCTCCTTGCTGTTTAAGGTGATGCAGCTCATGCTTCTGTATCTCCCAGAATTGTGATCGGAATTGCTTTTGAGACAGCTGCATTGGTGGGGTTGGGGGGTGGTGGGGGGTGGGGGGGGCTATGTCACCCTTTTCTTTGTGCCCGTGGACTCACTTTTGAAAGCTTTCTAGAGATTGGCCTGAATGACATTCCTCCCTTTGGCCTGCAGTAGCTCGAGCAAAGGGCCAGCGCTTAACACCGTTGTCTCAAGCTGACGGATGATGAGAAGATTTGCCCTCGATGGGCCAGATGGCCATTTCCCATCCCTGACTTTCCGAACTCAAAAGTACTGCCCATTACACGAGCTGATTTAGCATTAATGAATGGGAGAAACACAAGATTTCATTAAGTGACTCGCTGAATCTGCACAATTAGGGTGTATGAATCAATCCACTTTCCATTAATACTACAATGTATTAAGTCTTGAACTTTGAGACCAATCGATATTCCTTGTAGTGAAAATAGATTGCAGCAAATATAATGAACTAATACTCACTAATTCATTTGTTTGGTGGCATTGCCTTGCCCAAAGTACTCTATGATTAAAGCTATACATGCCAAAACGTGTCGCTGAATAAAATTCAGTTGAGACAACACACATTTCTCCCTGTTTGAAACCATGACAAATGCTTTTGGAAAATATGGCACTTCAGTCGCACAAAGAGCATTGTGGGAAACTGCTGCATTCTGGGAAGGCCCAGACCTCAGGTTAAGGCCTCTCGCGATCTGCTAGTTCAGTTTAGTATCTGCTCCAGCAAAATGATACACCAGTGGGCCAATTAATTTGCCAGTCTTCCAAGCAGGTAGACCACTAACCAGTCAGGAAGAGGTTGTTGCTATCTTGGTTTAAACAGAGGACAATCAAATGAATACAGCACATAACCGGAACCTACCCTTTGTCAATCGGAATCAAATCAAACACTTCTAAGCTACTAACGTGACACTGAGTGACACCTTGTAAAAGACTCAAGAGGTAGAATTTTTGCTGTTCACTACTAGGATGTTCTTTCAATAAGACACAGAAAATGAGGTATTAGCATGCTGTTGGTGGTAAGGGTTTGACGACAGTTTGCAAGGCAAGTTAAGAAGGAACGGCAGTTCCAGAGAGGTTGAGGAGCAGGTTTGCATCGGAATGTATGAAGAGCAAAATCAGACTGGGTGCAAATCAGAAAACACAGCTTGATGTGATTCCACATTCAAACTCTGCTGGTTCACCTTGCTCCAGGAACGAACAGGTTTCAAGCGGTCTTGGGGAGCGTCACTAGAAACGTTTCTTTGTTGAATTAACTTTTGCACGGCTGAACGATCTGGAGGCCTGGAGATGCAACGTGAGGTGATGGGGGTGATGCAACATAGCCCTGGCAGCAAAAAGTGTTACTCCCTGCTGCCAATCAAGGGTTGAGGCTGTGTATATATCTATGCAATTGATGAGTCCGGCACTACGCCCTCATAAGTTGGGCCAATAAAAGACTGAAATCGCCAATGTACCGGGCTATAGATTTTCACTGGAAATACTGCAGTCCGAACAAATGGTCCTGTCGGCTTGGTATAGAGACATGAGAGCATGAGCCAGGTGGATACGCCAGTGCCATGCTGATGGAGTGCTGCGCTGTCAGAAGTGCTCTCTTTTTTAAAAACAAAACAACATGGCGAGGTATTGCGCTGTGATCCCACCCACCCTCTCAGGTCATCATTGCATCGCAAGAGCTCAACTCGCCTGCTGTGTGGCCCATGTTGCATAGGAATCCCACTGGTCACAAAATACTTTGAGATGTGATTCACCGTTCCAGGGTGCTACACACACATGCATTTGGCCTCACTATATTGCTGTAGTGCGTGCCTAATTGACATAGCAAAGAACGAAAGACCTAACTCACTTCCCAATTTGAATGGAACATTTCAGATTAATAATTAACCTTCTCTCCCCTCACTCCCTCCCCAAGTATCTATTGATTTATTAATGGCACTACTGTCAATAACTGCAAAGAGAAAAATACCCTGCCTGGGGAAAGGGAGGACGCTGTTACATCCCCGGGTGTTTACATGTAAATATCCGAATGGCAATGAGAATTAATTTCAATGACATTTCAGCTTTGTGTTAGCTCTCAATCTGCAAGGTCACAGGAGTAAGACTCTGCACAGGACACAAGCCAATCTTAATATGTTGTGGTGTTATTATATCAAAGAAAGGCAGTGCCTACGATAACACAGCACCTTGCACAACCTCAGAGCATCCAAACGTGCATTTTGCAACCAATAAAGCACTTGAAGTGTCGCCGTTGAGTTAAATGGCGCGCAGCAAGATCCCACACACAGCAATCCAATAATGACCAGGGCATCCAATTGAATGATGCTGGGTGAAGGATGAAGAGATGACATAGCATCATACAGCACGGAAACAGACCCTTTGATCCAACCAATCCATAATCCCGAACTAAACTAGCCCCACCTGCTTGCCCCCGGCCCATATCCCTCCAAACCTTTCCTGTTCATGTATTTATCCAAATGACTTTTAAATGTTGTAACTGTACCTGCATCCACCACTTCCTCAGGAAGTTCATTCCACACACGAACTAATCTCTGTGTAAAAACAAAATGCCTCTTACGTCTTTTTTAAAAATCTCTCTCCTCTCACCTTAAAAATGTACCCCCTCGTCTTGAAATTTCCCCATCCTAGGGAAAAGGCACCTGTCATTAACCCTATCTATACCCCTCATGATTTTATAAACCTCTATTAGGTCACTTCTCAACCTCCTATAGCTCCAGTGAAAAAAAGTCTCAGCCTGTCCAACCTTTCTTTATAACTCAAACCTTCCATACCGGCAACATCCTGGTAAATCTCTTCTGAACCTTCTCCAGCTTCATAATATCCTTCCTATAAAAGGGCGACCAGAACTGGCTTCACCAAAGTCCTGTTCAGCCTCAACATGACATCCCAACTCCAATACTCAAAGGACTGAGCAATGACATCAAGCGTGCTAAACACCTTCTTAACCACCCTGTCTATATGTGACACAAACTTCAAAGAATTATGTACGTGCACCCCTCGGTCCCTCTGTTCTACAACACTACCCAAGGCTCTACCATGAATCATAGAAGCCCAACCACATGGCCCCTTGTGGCCTGAGTTTAAGCGAGATGGCATAAATGGCAGGGGTTATCTGGTCCATTGACTTGGATTGATTGCATGTCAGCATGTCAGTACATGTTCCCTGACAGGAGTATAGTGGGACAAGAATTCGTGATCTAAACCCATGACCCACAGTTTCTAACCATTGGCACTAGTCTAGCTAATAATGAACTTAATTTGAACTGAATCCAAATGTAACCCCTTGGAGTATGGTTTGATTTGATTTATTATTGTCACTGTACATAGGTACAGTGAAAAGTTTTGTTTTGCGTGCAATACAGGCAGACCATGTCATCCAAAGGTCATAGAGTGATTGAACAGAATGAGGAATACCAAGTAACAGCTGCAGAGAGGTGCACAAAAAGCAAGATCAACATTAGATTTGAAATTGGAGAGGTCCAGACAGAGGTCTAACAACAGCGGGGAAGAAGCTGTCCTTGAATCTGTTAGTTTGTATGTTTAAGCTTCTGTATCTTCTACCCAACAGAGGAGTTTGGGTAGTGTAGTGGTTACATCACTGGGCTAGTAATCCAGAAATTGGGACTCATGATTCTGAGACAGGAGTTCAAATCCCACTGTGGAAAATTGGGAAACTTAAATTCAATTAACTACCCAAACCTGGAGATGTGAAAGCTGGTACAAAGGAATGGTGATCGTAAAACTATAGCAGAGTATTACAAAAACACATCCAGTCCCCTAATATACTAGAGAGGGATAAATCTGCCACCCTTACCCAGGCCGGTCTACATGTGACTCCAGGCCCACAGCAATGTGATTGATTCTTACCCACCCTCTGAAATTGCTGAGCAAATCAAGGGCAATAAACGCTGACCTAATCCTCCGTATTAATAAAAAAAAATGCCCAAGACTCTGACACATAGCTCATAACCCCTCTCCTCAAAGTTGAATTAATAAATCTTTAATTAATAACGATCGAGACCATGTGGAGGTAAGACCTTAAATAGAGTCATAGAGATGTACAGCACAGAAACAGACCCTTCGGTCCAAATCATCCATGCCAACCAGATATCCTAACCTAATCTAATCTCATTTACCAGCACTTGGCTTATATCCCTCTTAAACCTTTCTCATTCATATACCCATCCAGATGCCTTTTAAATGTTGTCATTGTACCAGCCTCCACCACTTCCTCTGGCAGCTCATTCCATACACGTACCACCCTCTGCATGAAAAAGTTGCCCCTTAGGTCCCTTTTATATCTTTCCCCTCTCACCCTAAACCTATGCCCTCTAGTTCTGGACTCCCCGACCCCAGGGAAAAGACTTTGTCTATTTATCCTATCCATGCCCCTCATGATTTTATAAACCTCTATAAGGTCACCCCTCAGCCTCTGACGCTCCAGGGAAAACAGCCCCAGCCTGTTCAGCCTCTCCCTTTGGCTCAAATCCTCCAACCCTGGCAACATCCTTGTAAATCTTTTCTGAACCCTTTCAAGTTTCACAACATCTTTCCGACAGGAAGGAGACCAGAATTGCACGCAATATTCCAACAGTGGCCTAACCAATGTCCTGTACAGCCGCAACATGACCTCCCAACTCCTGTACTCAATGCTCTGACCAATAAAGGAAAGCATACCAAACGCCTTCTTCACTATCCTATCTACCTGCGACTCCACTTTCAAGGAGCTATGGCAACACAATGCCTGAGGTAGACTGGAGATGATCTACACCATGGCCGTTAAAGGATTATCTTGTATTATTGTTTTCCACAAGCACACTTTAAATACAGTATGGTATAGGATGCATGTCTTCTCTCAGAGGGAAGTGAATCTGTAGAATTCCTTACTGCAAAGGGCTGTTGAGGCTGGGTCACTAAATCCAAGGTTGAGACAGACCGATTTTTAATCAGTCAGGGAATTGAGGGTTCCAGGGTAAAGGCAAGAAGGGTAAAGGAGGATGATCAGATCAGCCACGATCACAGAAACAGCAGAGAAGATAGATGGGCTGCATGGCCTCCTCCTTCTTTACATCTTATAGTCTTAAGTAACGCTGTGCGACATCATTCCACCTGGCATTCTCAGATCCAATTACCTCGGTTTGCGGTTTGTAAATTCTTTTTTATTCTTGTTACTCTATGCTGACATCGATGCATTTATTGTCCGTCGCTAACTGCCCTGGAGAAAGTGGTCTAAAATCAAACGGGTTCCAATTGGAATTGCAACATGGTGCCTAGGTACAGCGATGGTATATACTTTTCGCTGCATTATATACTGAATCCATGTGACAATAAAGGATAGTTTAAAAAAAAAACAGAAACAAGAGGGCTCTAGTTGGCATTAAAATCTTGGATTCACACCAACAGCAGTGAGTTCATGGAATGGGGAAAAATTAAAAGAAAGAATAAGAAAGAAAAAAAGATAGAAAAGGAAAAAATAAACAGGAGGGTCAAAAAATTAAAAAATACAGAAGAAAGAAAAATAAACGGAAAAAATAAAGAGTTGATGAGATATTAAATGGGCAAGTTCAGTCCTGCTGGGACCCACACATGTCAAGTGGAGTTGGATGCCCATCAAGTGCTGGCACCTTGGGCAAGATCCTCCCTTTCCAGTGCCCGGGAGAGCTCGCACCATCTCGAATGCCAAGCTGGGCTGGGATCACGTCAACCTCGCAGCGGGCATTGAATCACCAGGCAGGCACAGTCAAGCCAGGGTCAACATTGTGAAAGGGCATTCGAAAGGGCGACCTTTACCATGGAGGAAGCAATCCGAAATGTTTCTGTGACGAACATCGGACAGCACCATATTAATTGGCCGTTCCTTCAGACAAAGCACGCCGTTAGTGGTGCTTGGCTATGTGAGAAGCAGCTCATTAACTGGTAATAAATTTTTAATTCAACTCCAGGCATCAGCTCGTCTCCGAATACCCTGGTGAAATGTTTTTAAACTTTTAATTAAGAGCTCGGGACTTGGCTGAACCATCTGGTGGCACTTCGGCTGCTGTCTCCCTGTGTCTGAAGGCTAAGGAGCACTGTCTGTGGTCTCACTTGGTGCATCAAGTGCTCGAAGGTTTCCCCTTCCTCCCATCGCAACGGAGGAAGAACCAAAACTTGCAAACCTCTCTCTCAAACCCCCAGAGTGTCCATACAAGGCCATCAAACCCTATTCATCCACTAGTTTTGACCAAGATGTCCTGGAACTGCCACACACACACTCACCATTGGCTGTCTACGCAATCGAAGACTCAGGAAGAGCAAATTAAGAAATTATATGGAAATAATTCGCTGAAGAAGAATTGGTCAGGATGTAAGGCTGCTGCCTCAATAAATGTTGCAGTTTGAATATGATTTGGAGATGCCGGTGTTGGACTGGGGTGGACAACGTTAAAAATCTCACAACACCAGCTTATAGTCCAACAGGTTTATTTGGAAGCACTAGCTTTCGGAGCGCCGCTCCTTCGTCAGGTAGCTGTCTTAAGAAGGAGCAGCACTCTGAAAGCTAGTGCTTCCACATAAACCTGTTGGGCTGGTGTTGTCAAGTTTGAGAAAGTGAGGACTGCAGATGCCGGAGTTCAGTGTGGCGCTGGAAAAGCGCAGCTGGTCGGGCAGCATCTCAGGAGCGGGAGTGTAGACTTTTTGGGCAGAAGCCCTTCACCAGGAAGTTCTGCAGTTTGAACAGTGACAGAGTGGGACACATTCCTTCCTGTGGCCACAGAATGCAGCACCTCTGACAGAGAATGCTTTTCAGGCAAAGACCAAGGTGTCCCTTCCGAGAGGGGAGTGGGAGGCGTGTTTCCAGTAAGTGCTGGCATGGCTTTGTGTGTGCCAGCCCGCGGTCCAGTGTATCGGAGCCAGCTGAGGTGGCAAAGAGAGCTGGGGTTACTCTTCCTTTCCACAGATCTGCAAATAGAGGCATAGAATCATAGAGACGTACAGCACGGAAACAGAGGAGAGACCTCAGAGATATATAAAGTCATGAAGGGCATGGATAAGATAAATAGACAAAGGCTTTTCACTGGGGAGGTGTAAAAAAGACATGAGGGGCAAATTCTTTACACAGAGGATGGTTCGTGTGTGGAATGAACTTTCAGAGGAGGCCGAGGGGTGACCTTTTAGAGGTTTAGACAATTATGAGGGGCATGGATAGGATAACTAGGCAAGGTCTTCTCCCTGGGTTGGGGGAGTCCAGAACTAGAGGGCATAGGTTTAGGGTGAGAGGGGAGAGATATAAAAGGGACCTAAGGGGCAACTTTTTCACACAGAGGGTTGTGCGTGTATGGAATGAGCTGCCAGAGCTGCTAATGTGGTGCCACTATTTAAGAAGGGTGGTAAGGAGAAGCCAGGGAACTATAGACCAGTGAGCCTGACCTCGGTGGTGGGCAAGTTGTTGGAGGGAATCCTGAGGGACAGGATGTACATGTATTTGGAAAGGCAAGGACTGACTAGGAATAGTCAACATGGCTTTGTGCGTGGGAAATCATGTCTCACAAACTTGATTGAGTTTTTTGAGGAAGTAACAAAGTGGATTGATGAGGGCAGATGTGATCTATATGGACTTCATGGGAGACTGATTAGCAAGGTTAGATCTCATGGAATACAGGGAGAACTAGCCACTTGGATACAGAACTGGCTCAAAGGTAGAAGACAGAGGGTGGTGGTGGAGGGTTGTTTTTCAGACTGGAGGACTGTGACCAGTGGAGTGCCACAAGGATCGGTGCTGGGTCCTCTACTTTTCATCATTTATATAAATGATTTGGATGCGAGCATAGGAGGTATAATTAGTAAGTTTGCAGATGACACCAAAATTGGAGGTGTAGTGGACAGCGAAGAAGGTTACCTCAGATTACAACAGGATCTGGACCAGATGGGCCAATGGGCTGAGAAGTGGCAGATGGAGTTTAATTCAGGTAAATGTGAGGTGCTGCATTTTGGGAAAACAAATCTCAGCAGGACTTATACACTTAATGGCAAGGTCCTAGGGAGTGTTGCTGAACAGAGACCTTGGAGTGCAGGTTCATAGCTCCTTGAAAGTGGAGTCGCAGGTAGATAGGATAGTGAAGAAGGCATTTGGAATGCTTTCTTTTATTGGTCAGAGTATTGAGTACAGGAGTTGGGAGGTCATGTTGTGGCTGTACAGGACATTGGTTAGACCACTGTTGGAATATCGCGTTCAATTCTGGTCTCCTTCCTATCGGAAAGATGTTGTGAAACTTGAAAGGGTTCAGAAAAGATTTACAAGGATGTTGCCTGGGTTGGAGGGTTTGAGCTACAGGGAGAGGCTGAATAGGCTGGGGCTGTTTTCCCTGGAGCGTCGGAGTCTGAGGGGTGACCTTATAGATGTTTATAAAATCATGAGGGGCATGGATAGGGTAAATAGATAAGATCTTTTCCCCCATCATAGGGGAATCCAGAACTAGAAGGCATAGGTTTAGGGTGAGAGGGGAAAGATTTAGAAGGGACCAAAGGGACAACTTTTTCACACAGAGGGTGGTGCGTGTATGGAATGAACTGCCAGAGGAAGTGGTAGAGGCTGGTACAATTGCAACACTTAAAAAGGCTTTTGGATGGGTACATGAATAGGAAGGGTTGAGAAGTACATGGGCTAAGTGCTGGCAGGTAGGACTAGATTGGGTTGGGATATCTGGTCAGCATGGACGAGTTGGACCGAAGGGTCTGTTTCTGTGCTGTACATCTCTATGACTGTATGACACACCACAGTCAGAGCTGCACAGCAATGTTGCGGTATACGCTTGGCGAGTGTTCTCTGGAGACAGGCAATGGAGTCGACAGTCAAGATTAGAGTGGTGCTGGAAAACCACAGCAGGTCAGGCAGCATCCGAAGAGCAGGAAAAATCGACGTTTTGGGCAAACTATCTCCCTGCTTCATTCCTGATGAAGGGCTTTTGCCCGAAACGTTGATAGTCCTGCTCCTCGGATGCTGCCTGATCTGCTGTGGTTTTCCAGCCCTACTCTAATCTTGACTCTGATCTCCAGCATCCGCAGTCCCCACTTCCACCTATTGGAGCCGACAGGACAAGTTCGAGCTTTGGGTGGAGAACTGCTGAAAAAGAGTCAAGGTCCCCATTCCAACATTAGCAATAAACACCGCCATTACCAGGCCCACAGGAATATCCTGCATTAAAACCTCACAACAAATTGCCATACGAGTTGCAATTATCTGTTAAATCAGAAAGATTCTGACGCAGATGGTTCCTATTTTATCCAGCTCAGGCAGAAATGCCAATCTACTGTCTGCAATGAAGCAAAAGTGAGTGCAAGACCACTGAGTGCAGTCTGCTGTTCTTAACGATGCTTTCTCCACATTCCTCATTCCTCCTTGTCCTCTTCAGAAGATATTGGTCTCATTTCATCCCCCTGTTCTCCCGGAACTCTTGCGAGGGAACAGCCTGACAGGCACTGCAGGTGTCCCAATATTCCAACCACCCATTCCTGAGGTACAGCCTGAGGTTTAACTCATTCTCACTGATTATCCGCACGCAGTTTCCTGCAGCAACCACAGGGTGGCTAACTCTGGCACACAGCTTGGCCGAGCAGTTATCACAACCGGGCTGAATGAAGCCAGCTCTCATCTGAAGCAGCACTTTACCTGCACTTCCCACAATCTGGTCTACTGCATTCGCTGCTCACAATGTGGTCTCCTCTACATTGAGGAAATGAAACATAGACTGGGTGACTGCTCCACAGAACATCTGTTCGCAAAAAAAGATCCGGAGCCTCCAGTTGCCTGTCACTTGAACACCCCACCCTGTTCCCTGGCCAACATCTCTGTCTCAGGCTTACTGCAGTGTTCTGGTGAAGCTCAGAGCAAGCTGGAAGAACAGCACCTCATTTTCTACTTGGGAACTCGACAGCCTTCTGGGGTCAAAGGTGAGTTCAATTTTAGGGTTTGAGCTCTCCCATGACCCCTACCCCAACTCCCACACACCAGGCCTTGTTATCACACAGTCTGCCATTACACACAACCCATCGTTAGCCACTAACAGTCCCCATTAACAGCTCCCAGCCTGATTGTTATCCACTCCCTTGTCTGACCAACTGTTCTGCCCTTGCTTTGGGCTCTAACCCCTCCTCCCTCCACCCAATCGTCTGCATAGAAACCAACATTTTCCTCGCTACAGTCAGTTCTGAGGAAGGGTCACCACACCTGAGACGTTACCCCTGATCTCTCTCCACAGATGCTGCCCAGGCCTGCTGAGCTTTTCCAGCAACTTTCTGTTTTCGGTTCTCACCTATGGACCAGTGCATCACACCCTTACCTGAGCCAGACAACTGTGGGTTCAAATCCCAATTCAGAGGCTCAGGGTCACAAAATAAACTGACACCTGCTGCACCCCCCCCCCCCGCATGTCCTGTCTTTCAGGTGAAGTGAAACATTTGAGACCCTATCTCGTAGAATCCCTACAGTGCAAAAAGACCCATCAAGTCAGGCTGACCCACTGCAGAGCATCCCACACTATCCCCATTTCCAATCCACCCTAACCATCACATCTTTAGACCCACCCAGACATAGAGAGAACGAGCAAACTCCATACAGACAGACACCCGAGGGTGGAATCGAACCCAGGTCCCGTGGGGCAGCAATGCTAACCACTGAGCCACCCTGCCACTATATTTTCTTTGTCTCTCAATGACTTGGCATTGTTTCCAGGATGGTGGTGAACGCTCGCCGGTCCTTCTCCTGCAGCGCACGCAACACACATTCCACAGAGATGTTGGCCAGGGAACAGGGTGGTGTGTTAAAGGGGCAGGCAACTGTCTCTTTGGTACTCACATCTAGAGTCAAGTCTCTTGCTTTCCATCAAGTTACCTCAATCGCCCCCACCAGCGAGTCAGAAACACTGATGTCGTCATTTTATTTTTTTCTGTTCTGGAGTGAACATTCATTACAGATTTTCAGCAGTAATGCGGCAGATGGAAATTGCTAAGAAAGTGGGCCCTTTCTAAGCCTTCCTTGAGACTTTCTTCTTGATGAAGGAATTTGAGGGTCGCCGAAAACAAATTGGAAATAAAAAGAAACACCTGGCTGGTGAATGATGCACAAATGCAAACGCTTCAAGCACAATTCTCAAAGCAAACCGGGGTCTCGCAAGGACACCAGGGCCTAGTTCATCGCTTTTGAGCGAGGGTACAGCTGCATGCTTTCGGCAATGACTGCAATAATTTCATTTGCAGCACCTGGAGTTAATTAGTCGTTAACTAACGCGTGCACTAATTATTCCAGGAAGAGAGAGAGATTTGGCAGAGCAACATTTCGCTGGAGTCCAATCCCCTCACACGGTCCCAATGAACGCACACCCAGTGGTTAGCACTGCTGCCTCACAGCACTAGGATCCCAGGTTCAATTCCAGCCTCGGGCGACTGTCTGTGTGGAGTTTGCACCTTAGATTAGATTAGATTAGATTAGATTACTTACAGTGTGGAAACAGGCCCTTCGGCCCAACAAGTCCACACCGCCCCGCCGAAGCGTAACCCACCCATACCCCTACATCTTACCCCTTACCTAACACTACGGGCAATTTAGCATGGCCAATTCACCTGACCTGCACATCTTTGGACTATGGGAGGAAACCGGAGCACCCGGAGGAAACCCACACAGACACGGGGAGAACGTGCAAACTCCACAGTCAGTCGCCTGAGGCGGGAATTGAACCCGGGTCTCCAGCGCTGTGAGGCAGCAGTGCTAACCACTGTGCCGCCCACCTTCTCCCTGTGTCTGTATGGGTTTGCTCCGGTTTCCTCCCACAGTCCAAAGATGTGCAGGTCAGGGTGAATTGGCCATGCTAAATTGCCCATAGTGGTAGGTCCATTAGTCAGAGGGAAATGGGTCTGGGTGGGTTACTCTTCGGAGGGTCGGTGTGGACTGATTGAGCCAAAGGGCTTGATTCCACGCTGTAGGGAATCTAATCTAATCAAAGGAGGAAAGCCAAAATCCGACCGTGCTACCACTGACTTCAGCACATTAAACATTGCATTCGCGCTCGCTCGGTCATTGCATCACACTCAACAAGGGTAGGGCATTGAGCCATTTAACATGATCATGGCCTCAACTCCACTCTCCCGCCCGCTCTCCATGACCCTTCCACCCCGTTACTCATCTGACAATCACCTCCTCAAATGAACTCAATGTCCCACTTTCTGCTGCACTTTGAGCTAAGAAATCCCACAGGCCCTTTGGAAGAAGTAATTTCTCCGTTTCAAGTCTGCTCCCCCTTGATCCGAACATCCCATTTTCGATTGCCCCTTCAGGAAATGTCCTCCCGCCGTTGATTTTGTCAATCCCCTTTTTCACATCTTATAGACCTCAATTAGATCTCCTCTCATTCTGCTAAACTCCAGAGAGTGCAGGCCCAAAAAGTGCTCAATCTCTCCCATCATCTCTGGAATTAATCGAGATCGCAACGGTTGGTTTGGCACGCTCACCGTGAGCTTTGCCTGCTCACCGGCAATCACAGGGTGAGCTGGGGAGGCTTTTCGCCAGTTGGCGACTTGGCTTGTGTCCAGGGTGACGGCTGACCCTTCTCCCGCAGCGCACACAACGTACGTTCCACAGAGCTCTCACGGCGGCCTTACAAATCAACCAGCTCATTGCTTCGACGTGCTTTTGAACCAGCAGAGCACATTTTGAACTGGAGTGCGTTGCTGGTGCTGTGTAGGAAAGGTCCCATGGGCAGCAGCGTCGATCAGATAGTCAACTTCGGAAAAAGATGCATCCTTCAACCACGAGAGCATTAAAATGAAAATAAGACCAGGAGCAGGCCTCTTGTGCCTGCTCCAAAAGGATCACGGCTGATCCGACATTTCTCTTGTCCACTTTCCCTGTAACCCTTGATTCCCCAACTGATCAAGAATCTCTCTCGGCCTTCGATCCACACAAGGACTCTGTCCCCACAGCTCTCCCTGGCTAGGTGTTTTAAAGACTCTCAACCCTCTAACATGAGGAGGAACCTCTCTCTATCTTAAATTGGCACCCCTTAATTCTGGGACTGCTCCCTCTGGTCTTTGACCCTCCCATGAAGGGGAAACAGCATCTCAGCCCTGACCCTGTCGAGCCCCTCTATGCTTCAATGAGATCATCTCTTATTCTTCTAAACTCCGGTGAGTAGAGTCCCTGCCCGCTTAGCCCTTGCTCATACCAGGGATCATCCTAGTGAACCTCCTCTGAACTGCCTCCGATGAAATGATATGCTTTCTGAGATAAGGGGAGCAAAACTCCTGTTTCAGCCTAACCCATCTTTTTAGCATCTGTCTATCCCCTTCTTAATTTGCTGCCTAAAATAATAAGCCTGATGTGCAGAATTGCATGGCAGAATTATGACGGATTATTACAATTGGCCAAACACAAAGATGGCCGTCAAATTGGCCACCTCAGCATGCTAAAGAATTAGCTCAGTGAGCCAAGTTTCCGACATCCAGGGATAGTTTGTTCGAGCGAATTTGAGTGTAAGGCCTAAATAGGGATAAAGTAAAAAGGGCAGACTTCTCCAGATGAACCTTACGACGATGCTGCTTCTTTGACCAGGTTATGTTGCCCTTGTTTTTTTTTTCCAGAGAGAGATCGTAAAGGCAGAGGTTCCGATATGTCTGGCAATTGTTACTTGATGTAGCTTTTAAGGTTTTCTTTTTAGAAACACCTGTACAATGAAAGATAATACGAAGATAGGTGGAGTTGTGGACAGTGAGGAGGGCATTTGTCGTTTGCAAAGGGACTTAGATATGATGCAGAGCTGGGCTGAGGAGTGGCAGATGGAGTTCAACCCTGCCAAGTGTGAGGTTGTCCATTTTGGAAGAACAAATAAGAATGCGGAATACAGGGTTAATGGTAGGGTTCTTAGTCAGGTGGAGGAACAGAGGGATCTTGGGGTCTATGTACATAGATCTTTGAAAGTTGCCACTCAGGTGGATAGAGTTTGTAAGAAGGCCTATGGTGTATTATTGTTCATTCGCAGAGGGATTGAATTCAAGAGTCGTGAAGTGATGTTGCAGCTGTACAGGACTTCGGTTAGGCCACATTTAGAGTACTGTGTGCAGTTCTGGTCGCCTCACTTTAGGAAAGATGTGGAAGCTTTGGGAGAGGGTGCAGAGAAGATTTACCAAGATGTTGCCTGGAATGGAGAATAGGTCGTACGAGGATAGGTTGAGAGTTCTCGGCCTTTTCTCGTTGGAACGGCGAAGGATGAGGGGTGACTTGATAGAGGTTTATAAGATGATCAGAGGAATAGATAGAGTAGACAGTCAGAAACTTTTTCCCCGGGTACAACAGAGTGTTACAAGGGGACATAAATTTAAGGTGAAGGGTAGAAGGTATAGGGGAGATGTCAGGGGTGGGTTCTTTACCCACAGAGTGGTGGGGGCATGGAATGCGCTGCCCGTGGGAGTGGTAGAGTCAGAATCATTGGCGACCTTTAAGCGGCATTTGGATAGGTACATGGATGGGTGCTTAATCTAGGATAGAAGTTCGGCACAACATCGTGGGCCGAAGGGCCTGTTCTGTGCTGTATTGTTCTAAGAAAGGGAGTGGCCAGTTCTCCACATTCACCTAGCACGTGGCTCAGTGGTTGCCTCATGGGACCTGGGTTCAATTGCATCCTCGGGCGACTGTGTGTGGAGTTTGCACCTTCTCCCTGTGTCTGGGTGGGTTTGCTCTGGTTTCCTTCCACAGTCCAAAAGATGTGTCGGTTAGGGTGGATTGGCCAAGCTAAGGTTCAGGATGTGTAGGTTAGTTGCATTAGTCAGGGGTAAATTTGGGTCTGGGTGGGTTACACTTCAGAGGGTCGGTGTGGACTTGTTGGGCCGAAGGGCCTGTCTCCACACTGTAGGTATTCTAATTCAGGGCTTGGTTTGGTTCTAACAAGCTGTTTTATTTGCAGCTGCTGGCCAAGTGAGGATGTTTCCCCCTCACAAGAGAGAGTCCAATACCAGAGGGTACTGTCTCAGAATGAAGTGGTGCCAATTTAAGAGCGAGATGAGGAGGAATTTCTTCTCTGAGCGTTAAGTGTCTTTGAAACACCTTGCCAGGGAGAGCTGTGGGGGCCGAGTCTCTGTGTAGATTGAAGGCCGAGAGAGATTCTTGAGCGGTCGGGGAACCTCGAGAAGCTGCTATGGACCCAAGAAAGCAGTTCCATGTTGATCCTCTTGCTCTCTGACATCTCTCCGATACAAGCCTGGGTTTGATTTTACCTTATTTTGCCAAGGGGGTGTTTACGGGATGTTGCAAATACTTGGAAAGGCATCCTTAAATTGTGACAGAGTCGACTGGGTTTTCAGACAGCTTAAGGTTATTCTAAATTCGGTTCCCTTTTATTTGTGTTTCATTCAGGAGTTTGGAAATAAATTCTGTATTGGTCAAAACCGTGGGGTTGGGTCAGCTGCATCCCTCCTGGAATATCCACTCTACACCTGCTTAAACCAACCAGAGGGTCTGGGCTACCTTCTTGACATGTTTTGAGGGGGTGTGGCTTGGTCCATGTGCACTCCAAAGAGAGAGAGAGAGTGTCACCAGCAATGTGTCAGCAGCAGAGAAGTTAAGTGTTAACAAAACATTTCAGAAGCACCTTGGACTCAGTGGAAGGAAACGTTCCAGCACAAGACTTCACAACAGTTTAGACGAGAGCATTTCCCCAGAAACATAGCCCTTTGCCATGAATCAAGCTTTAGAGACAGTGAAGTGCCAAACTCTGGTAACAGTGCCAGGCCATGGTAAGATTAAATGACCCTTGACTGGATGAAGTAGACATTAGTTCGTGTCCTGGAATTGGGCATCTGATCCTCATGGTTGTATGGAGCAAGACTGCCATTCGGATACCCCAGCTTATCAAAATGGTATACAGATAATGAACTTCTCTGAGTCTTACTCCAGTTAGACAGGAGTGAATAAACAGTCAAATATCTGCACCCGAGGCTCCAGTGGTCAAAGTAATCATAACACGGTCAACCAGAGTTGGCAGCGTTATCAGTGAGAGAACAAACGAGACAGGCTCAGGAGTGGCAGAGACTGGCATTCAGCATGGCAAGACTGGCTGAGCCCAGATGCTTACTGCTCTACTGAACTGATTTGGAATGCTGTATTCTGCAGAGCAAAGATTTGAAACTAATGAGATGAACGCACCTTCCCTTTCTATTTTGCTTTCAACTGTGCCTCCCCCGTCCCATCCTGTAATAACGTAAATTGCTGATGTCCCCCTTAAGGGAGCTGGCATTAAAAGAGTTGCTGAGCTCGATGATCTGAGAGAGCTGAATTTGCATTAGCTGACAGTCATAAAAAGCACGTTCCAGCACAAGATTTCACAACAGTTTAGACGAGAGCATTTCCCCAGAAACATAGCCCTTTGCCGTGAATCAAGCAAAAATAAAAAAAGGAACATAATGATGCCCCAATCCAGCTGCGCAGTTCCAACCAGGTTGGCACTTTCTCTGCCAGCAAGCGGGTCAAGTATAGGTTACGGAGATCTCCATGGCTTGGCACCAATATATCAGATGCTCATTGGCAATCCTACACAGTTGGAGTAGAAAGCAGACACTGTTTGAAAAGATTTGAATTTTTAGCCCATGATTTGCACACCTTTGACTTGCTCTTGGGTTTCTCCCAGTTGCCCTCTGGAACTTTGCTACAAGCTTGGCAGAAGTGCCGATAAATGGCCATAGTTTCCATCAAACCTGCCTTCAGGATATCTGGAAATTCTCCCCTCCCGTCCTTTATACAGAATCTGACTTGGTGTGCCCTTGCCCACCACTGGGTAACTCCCAGCGGTGGCAGGTTGAGTCCCCATCCCCTGGGCATTAATTGGCCACTTGAAGGAGGTCAAGTGTTGGCAGAAAAGTGACACCACCTGGCACCCTCCTGTCCAATTAAATGCCGCCGTGCAGGAAAGCATTCAATTCTGCCCTCTGTGTTTTGCACCATCTTTTTCCTTGTCAGTTTGGGTCACGTAGCATTTTCTGCTTTTATGCCAATTGCCTTAACTTGCTGCATTCAAATGGGCTCCTTGGGGCAAAGACCCATTGGGGATACCTCTCTCTGGCACATGGTTGACCCCAGACTTCTTCAACTCTGGTTGGCACAACCTTGGAACTAGAATCAGAAAATAGCCAATGTTGGCGCGCTTGGAGATCGGATATCTCATAGACCCCTGCTTTCCCACAGCCAACTGGTAAACCAAGAGTTTTCTCCACCTGGATGACTTCCCAGCATCCCTTGCCTTCCAAACCTCTCTCACCTTTCTTAAAACCAGTGAACCAAAAGACTTTGAAAGGTAAATGTAAAAATGATTCGTTTTGCGCCTCCATTCATTTTTTTCCAGGACTGCTCGCAGCAATATCTCGGAGATTAACCTTTAACTCAGCAGTCTAGGGATAATCCTGGAACACTGGCAACTCTATCCAACAGCGAGGGCTTACTTGATTGTCCTGTCATTCCCAAAAGCGGGCAGTGAGGCAGAGGAGTGGGTTTTACAAATGAATGCTCCCCAAAACCTCAGACTATTACATTAAACAATCATGCCAAAGGTACGTGGGCGAGACACATGCAGCAATAAACAGCGAGCTTCCACATTGGGGAATATTTTGGGGAAACACTGCCAATTCAACAGAATGCAATGACCTTTTTAGGCATAGAGTTTCCAAGGAAAATCTCCCCTCAAGGCAACCACAAGTTTATTCCAAATTACTGTTTCACGTCCTCTCATGTTTCAAACAGTTTGTTTATTGCTGTTACCAGTGTATGACACACTCTGTAAACTCGCCAAGCTTAAATAAGGTGGCCATTCTAATACATTATTTACTGCCCTATAAATTGTGGTAGTCAGGATGAAGGATGAGCTATTGCTCATTAAGAAATGCAGTTGGCCACAGTCAGCAATAAGCCAACTCAAAAGATGCAGGTTGAGCTGTGGTCTAATCAGGGAAAGAAAATCACAAACTAAATGCTGTTTTGGCCAGGTCCATTCATCAGAATTCATTTCCCATCTGTCTATCTCAAATTCACTAAAGATCCTCAGACAACACCCTCCAAACCCACGCCCACTTCCATCTAGAAGGACAAGGGCAGCAGATACTTGGGAACACCACCCCCTGCAAGTTCCCCTCCGAGCCACTCACCATCCTGACTTGGAAATATATCGCCGTTCCCTCAGTGTCGCTGGGTCACAATCCTGGAACTCCCTCCCTCAGGGCATTGTGGGTCAACCCACAGCAGGTGGACTGCTGCGGTTCCAGAAGGCAGCTCACCCCCTCACCCCCACCTTCTCAAGGGGGGGGGGGGGGGGGGGGGGGTGGCAACTAGGGATGGGGGCAATAAATGCTGATCCAATCAGCGACACCCACATCCCACAAGATGAATAAATTAAAGAAAATTGAAAAATCAATTCACAACCACAGCTTCTTACAATACAGAAGGATGCCATTTGGCCTACACATTCAGATGTCCTATTAAATTGCAGCGAAACCTTTGCATAAGTGCAGAATTTTGGACTCCAGGCATTAAAAAGGGAGCACGCAGATTCACTTGGCTGCTCCTGGGAATGAGGAGATAAAAACACAGAGGAAACAGCCTGTTCCCAGCGGTGGGAGGAAGCAGCATGAAGGATTTTCGATAAAAGTTATGGAGTGGATAATAGCGTTGGCGTCCCTCCATTGTGGTACGGGTTGAGGTGAAACATAAAACCCCACCGATAGGACTAGCACCACCCCATCCTGTAACCCCCAGCTCGCACAAATATTGTTCAGGCCGTGGAATGAATGTTCACGCGACAGTCTGTCAGATGGTTAAATCAGCAAATCCTTCCACCACTTCATACTGTTCTCTCAGGACAAGTGTGTGAAAGTACAAAATAACAGATCTTGCCTTTACACATTCGGCTGTGACTGCTCGAAAAAGAAAACATGCCAAGTTTAAAAAAAAACCCGAAAGTCCTCGAATTATGTGAAACTAGGCCTGGATCGAAGTCGGAGGCTGAGAAAGGAATTTGAGTGCACCCATGATTGAAAATCAACACTGGTCTTACTTTGAACTTAAGGGGCGGTTGTACGCAACTTTAAAATTGTACAGATCGTGGACATTAACCGGGGTTTCACTTGAGCGCATAAAAGCGGAGCGTGGTAATGTCCCTTTCTCTGGACTAGAAGGTCCAGGTTCAAGGTCCAATCCACCCCAGAGGTAACATGACTGATGAGGGAGATTGAGGAAAATAATCATAACTCCAGCTGTCCTGGTCTGAAAATCCTGGAGCCAAGCAGACGGAGACTTGCGTATAGTTCGGCTGGGAGACTGCCAGGGACAGTAGACGATGGAGGACATGCCCCTACATTAAGGTCATAAGGTTGGAGCTCGTTTCCCATGTTTGCCAGAAGTGAGAAAGATCCACTGGAGTTGTTTCTGCAGCGTTTTTTGGTTTAAACCTATTTTTCTAACCAACCTGTTCAGTGATGTTATTACACACTTTGACAGCAGATCGAACTCAAACTCGGGCCTCTCGGTCCAGGGATAGGGACACTACCACTGTGCCACAAGAAGGCCTCGATTACATTCACCTGACACACAAAACATTCCCAACTTGGAACCAGGAAGGAACACTGTACTGAGAGAGGCTTACTACAAGGTGTTGTGAAACTTGAAAGGGTTCAGAAACGACTTACAACGATGTTGCCAGGGTTGGAGGGTTTGAGCTGTAGGGAGAAGCTGAATAGGCTGGGGTTATTTTCCCTGGAGCGTTGGAGGCTGAAGGGTGACCTTATAGAGGCTGATAAAATCTCATTTAATTTGGGAAACTTGGTTGGCATGGACAGGTTGGACTGAAGGGTCCGTTTCTGTGCTGCATGACTATGACTCTTAACAGATTGCTCAGAAACATTGCAATATATCCTACCTATAAAGATTTACAAGGATGTTGCCAGGGTTGGAGGATTTAAGCTGTAGGGAGAGGTTGAACAGGCTGGGGCTGTTTTCCCTGGAGCATTGGAGGCTGAGCGGTGACCTTATAGAGGTTTATAAACATCATGAGGGGCATGGATAGGGTGAATAGACAAGGTCTTTTCCCTGGGGTGGGGCAGTCCAGAACTAGAGGGTATTAGGTTGAGGGTGAGAGGGGAAAGAAATAAAAGAGAACCAAGGGGCAACTTTTTCACGCAGAGGGTGGTACATGTATGGAATGAGCTGCCAGAGGAAGTGGTGGAGGCTGGTACAATTGCAACATTTAAGAGGCATTTGGATGGGTATATGAATAGGAAGGGGTTTGGAGGGATATGGGCCAGGTGCTGGCAGGTGGGACTAGATCAGATTGGGATATCTGGTCAGCATGGACAGGTTGGACCAAAGAGTCGGTTTCTGTGCTATATGATTCTGTAACCGTGGTGATGTGTTAGGAAGTGCTTCACTACTTCATCTGTGGATAAATATAAGATTGACTCCAACAGATCCTCTGAATGATAATTACTTCCTAGTTATTGGCTGGGGAAGAGCCAGCTCTTTGCTGTTAGGAAGATGCTCCCTGGGACTTAGTGAACGAAAAAAGCATTGATTTTAAATGGAGGTCCATTCAAACTGGATCAACTCATTCTTTGATATCCAGAGTAGTAAGGCATGGTTTGAGATGCTCACTGATTCAATTGGTGCTGCAAACTATCAACACAATCTCCTTGTGCACAATTCAGCAACATTGTGAGGGATTCAATGAACATTCAGCTGTTCAAGACGTGTTCATTCAATGTGGACATTGCAGGCAAGGGCAGTATTTATTGCCCCGTCCCTAGTTGCCCCCCTTGAGAAGGAGGGGGTGAGCTGCCTTCTTGAACCGCTGCAGTCCACCAGCTGTGGGTTGACCCAAAATGCCCTCAGGTAGGGAATTCCAGGATTTTGACCTAGCGACACTGAAGGATCGGCGATAGATTTCCAAGTCGGGTGGTGGAGGGGAACTTGCAGAGGATGGTATTCCCAGAAGACAATGGAGCAGAAATTAGGCCATTCAGCCCATCGAGTCTCCTGCGGCTGATAGTTTTTTCAATTCCATTTTCCCACTTTCTCCCTGTAACCCTTGATCCCCTTATGTCTGCTGCCCTTATAGTTCGAGGCGGTAGAAATCATGGGTTTGGAAGGAGCTTTGACACATTGCTACAATGTATCGCGTTGATAACACAAGCATCAAATACCTCATGCCAGCCACTATGGTAAAAGGACAATCGAGTGACAGGAATGTATGTCAAAGCCAACTTCCAAAGATGGCCAGTTTTAAATAATTACTGGCTGGTGACCACGTTCGTGGCCAAATCAATGTGTTTCACAGTAAACCTCTGATCTGCACTCAGTATTCAAAAATTCAAGTCTGTAAATCAGAACAAGGACCCTCTGTGGTCTCTGGGTGGTCGGCCACCAACTGAACTTTAAATGAAGCATTTGTAAGCTCCGTCGAGCCATCAGTCAACAGAATGGATAGGAAAGAAGAAACCAGATGGTAAAAATAAATAAAAACGGCATGTCACAGAGACAGATCACGTGCTGGGAAAGAGATACACTCTGGTTACAGTGCCAGGTTCCCGTGTCAAGAAGACAGTGCCAGTTTATTTCAGACCTCCAGCATGGCCCATACCCAGCATCAGAGCAAGGACAGCACAATTCTGCTCCTATTATGGAAGTTTAATAAAAACCTGTAACGAAGCAGCAGTGGGTTTCATTAACACCACCGCTCCACAATCCCTGCCACCTCACCTCATTGCCATGTGTTCTTTTTAGCGCAATAAATATTGCATTTGCCCAAGTTTGTGGCTCAATATTTTTTAACCCATTTCAACCTGGACGTGCAGGCAGAGCAGTAGCTTCTGTTACACGTTCCATGCAAGAAATCTTCACACCTTTCTCAAAGAATTGCTTTAATAAGCAGCTCCCTCCCAATCCCTGGCATTGCCACAGACACCCACAGACTTTGACTCAGGATTTCATCTTAGCAAAGGGCCCAGTGATAGCAAGACACCCCCCGCCCCCCACACGTCCTTCAGCAACTCTGATGTTGGCAGCAAGGCAAATACATCGGAGAAGCTCACTCACTCAGAGTCATAGAGACGTACAGCAAAGAAACAGACCCTTCGGTCCAACCCATCCATGCCGACCAGATATCCCAACCCAATCTAGTCCCACCTGCCAGCACCCGGCCCACATCTCTTCAAACCCTTCCTATTCATATACCCACCCAAATGCCTTTTAAATGTTGCAATTGTACCAGCCTCCACCACTTCCTCTGGCAGCTCATTCCATACACGTACCACCCTCTGTGTGAAAAAGTTGCCCCTTAGGTCCCTTTTATATCTTTCCCCTCTCACCCTAACCCTATGCCCTCTATTTCTGGACTCCCCCACCCCAGGGAAAAGACTTTGTCTATTTACCCTATCCATGCCCCTCAATTTCGTAAACCTCTATAAGTTGACCCCCAGCCTCCGATCTAGATACAAAAGAAATATTCTACATTCCTTACTCTGGATACCTCGTAATAACTTGCAATATGTTGGCTTAGGTAGAAGGAAATATCCTAGACTATTGGTCTGAGTTAGTCAGGACGGTAACAGAGGCAAGAGGTGGAGGGGTATAGATCACACTTCAGGGTCATTTTAATATTTGACTTTGTTCACAATACCCTTTTGTGGTGAGCTGCCCTCTTGAACCACTGCAGTCAGTCCACGTGCCATAGGTAGACCCATAATGCCATTAAGGAAGCAATTCCAGGACTTTGACCCAGTGACATGGAAGGAATGGCAACATAATTCCAAGTCAGGGTTGCTAGGGACAAGACCAAAGTACCTCAAAAAAGAGATGGCTTAGACCTGAACTTATTTTGTTTAAAATTGTAAGGCACTACATTCCAGATGCGACTCCGTTGGTCACACTGCTCGGCTTTAAGCAAAACACACTTCATTCTTAAAATACAAGCAAAAAGTAAATAGAATTGGCAGAGAGTTAAAGTTTAGAAATAATTAAGATAATATATTCTGTAACTACGAATCAAGTGTTCCAATGTAGCAGCATCCCATAAACATTCTTGGCAAAGGCAAATTCAGCAAAACAGATTCTCCTTGAGAGAGAGCGAGAACTGTAACTTGCAGTTCAACTCTAAAACCCCCCAACGTCAACAACTGAAAGCAACACCAAACCCCCTGGGTCTCTGTGCGAGCCTGACTCCACCCATTCATGCTTGTCTTGTCTAATGTTTTTTTAAAAACCCAAAAGCTATTGACTCTGCCATCCATGGAGCAGACACCTCGGCGCCAGGTTTACAATATTCCTCTGCAAGAGGAGCAGGACAGAACAAATCCCTCTTCAAGGCACATCTCATCCCAGGAGAGTGAGTGGCTTGAAGGGGGATATGCAGGGGATGGTGCTCCCGCATACCTGCTGCCCTTGCCCTCTAAAAAGTGGCCGTGGGTTTGGAAGGTGTTGTCTGAGGAGCTGTGGGGAGTTGCTGCTGTGTATCTTCTAGATGGTACACACTGCTGCTGGTGAAAGGAGTGAATGTTGAAGGTGCTACCAATCAAGCGGGGGCTGCTTTGTCCTGGATGGTGTTGAGCTTCTTGAGTGTTGTTGGAGCTGCCCCCATCCAGGCAAGTGGGGAGTATTCCATCACACTCCTGAGTTGTGCCTTGGAGATGGTGGACAGGCTTTGGGGGAGTCAGGAGGGGAGTTATTCACCGCAGTACTCCCAGTCTCTGCCCTGCCCTTGTAGCCACTATATTGATATGGCTAGTCCAGTTCAGTTTCTGGTCAATGATAACTCCCAGGATACTGACGGTGGGGGATTGAGTGATGGTGACACCATTGAACAGTGTCAAACTCTCTCTTGTTTCAGATGGCAACACCCAGTGTTTGTGTGACACAAACACTACTTGCCACTTGCTAGCCCAAGCCTGGATATTGTACAGATCTTGTTGTATTTGAACGTGGACTGCTTCAGTATCTGAGGAGATGCTGAACATTGTGCAATCATCAGCGAACATCCCACTTCTGACATTGATGAAGCGGCTGGAGATGGTTGGGCCTAGGACACTACCCTGAGGGAGTCCTGTCCTGGATTTAACTAACCCGGAAAACCAAGAGCGTTATCCTTTGTGCCAGGGGAGAATTGCCCCTGAGTCCTACTGACTAATTTTATCAGGACTTCCTGAAGCTGCACTCAGTCAAACATGGTCTTGATGTCAAGAGCAGTCATCTTCACCTGGCTTCTGGAATCCTTCTGTTCATGTTTGGGGCAAGGCCAGAACGAGATCAGGGGCTCACCATGGTGATCTGATGATTCCGCGGTGACATTTTAAAAGTCTGGAGCTCGCGAGAGAGAGAGAGAGCTTCACACTTCCGAGAAAGAATGTCTTCGAAAAAGCAGTAGTGTCAGAGATCAATACTATGCTGATGAAGAAAACCACATATCACAGTGTGCTTTAATCACAGGAAGAGCAAGGCAGGAGGAGTTCTTATGGAGGATCAGGAAGAAACAAATATTGATATTGCAACCATGTGTTAGTGGACAGAAGAACACAGCTTCAGTTAACTCCATGTACCCCTCTGTACCTGCCGGAAATAGCAAGATCACTCTTCAGTTTTAATTAACAGGACAAGATGTTAAAAGTGCATCGATTTCGACTTGGCAGCTAGAAATGTTCCCGGTGTCCACTCCGGACACCACCCAAAGTAATTCCTCCACCTCACTTGGAGATTTTTAATTTTGCTAATTTATCAAATCACACGAGCCATCTTCAAAAGCAAACCTACTTAACAATATGCAGCCATACCTGGACTTTGTCACAATATTCATGTTGCAGGCTATTACCATTGAGCCAGAAGTATTAAATGGCATTGGCAAAAAGTACTTCCAACTTTGCGGGATCCCAGAGCATAAGACCATAAGATTAAGGAGCAGATTTAGGCCATTTGGCCCTTTGGGTCTTCTCTGCTACATTGGTCATGGCTGTTAATGTTTAACCCCATTCTTCTGCCTTCTCCCTCAATTCTTTTACCAATCAAGAATCTATGTCTGTCTTAATTACACTCAATGACTTGACCTCCACAGCCCTGCGTGGCAATGAGTTCCACAGAGTCACTACCCTCTGGTTGAAGAAATACCTCCTTTTCTCAGTGCTAAAGGGTCCCCTTCATTCTGAGGCCATGTGCTAGTCTCTCCTACCAGTGGAAACATCTTCTCCACAGCCACTCTATCCAGGCCTCTGTATCCTGTAAGTTTCAAACAGATATCCCCAAGGTAAGATCAGTCAACGTGTTTTTGCCCTGCAAGCAATTCCCACACTGGCAAGCTGGGAGGGAGGATGACCTGGATTTCAACCATGCCCATTACTTGTCAGCAGCTGATTCTACCTCAGCACCTTCAGGGAACACCCGTTAACCACACAGGAACAATTGGATTCTGTCCAACAGCCCTTCACTGGATGGATTAGGATTTCATCTACCGCACCTGACTGCATCCATCCCTCTGGGATAGGTCGGATCTCAGTGAAAGAACCCCTGAATTCGGTTTCTTGAATCCAAAGGGCACCATGGGAATGCTGATATTCGAAGTGCCATTGGTGCATTGCAAAATGGCACTGTGGCTCAGTGGTTAGTACTGCTGCCTCACAGCACCAGATTTCCCCTCTCGGGTGCTGTCTGTGTGGAGTTTGCATGTTCTCCCAGTATCTGCATGGGTTTTCTCCAGATGCTCTGGTTTCCTCCCATAATCCAAAGATGTGCAGGTCAGGTGAATTGGCCACGCTAAATTGTCCATAGTGTGAGGTGCATTAGTTAGGGGTAAATACAGGGTAGGGGAGTGGGTCTGGGTGGGTTATTCTTCGGAGGGTCAGTGTGGACTTGTTGGGCTGAAGAGCCTGTTTCCATACTGTGGGGAATCTAACCTTACAAATAAAAACTTGGCGCCACGCAAACGCAGTCCTCCCTACTGGTGGTGCCACTGTGTTTATTGAGAAAAGAAATGGGGGGGTAACATCATGTCTGCACACCCACTGGTCCAAAGGTATCCCATTCCTATCACTGTGCTCCCCCGAAAGGGGATGACACACAATCCACCAGGGATCAAGGTGCGAGACTTTGGAAAGGTGCATGTTTTGAATTCTTTTAAAAGGGAAGCAGTGTACAGATGAACAATGTTTTAAAGTGGCCTTTGATTAGGAGCATACAAAATCAGAGCCAAAGGCTTTCAGAAACGACATTAGGAAACCATATTAACTGCAAAGTCAGCCTCTGTTGGTTCCAACAGGCAAGACATTGCACTTGCACTTTGCTTTCTCGTGTCTGCTGTGGGCCAGCTAACTGTTAAAATCTACCTCTGAGCATGACCAAAGTAAGCAACTGCTGTTTGTTATGTGTGCTGCACACATTGCACCAGGGACTCCACTCTGCTTTGTGCAGCAGGATCCAATTAGTGACTGAAAAAAAAACTTGTTCCTGCATCGAGGGAACCGGTTTCGAAATTCAGTCAGACACCGCGGTGGAGCCATTAATTGATCAAGGCACAAGACTCTTGAGCACAATTCTCTGCAAATTCATTTGAACTTCAGTCTCACGATATTACTTCCCATTGCAACGACTTGCGTTTTAAACATAGGTGGAACAGAGGATACATTGAATTGGGCCCAATTCACCATTTGGGGAACAGCTAGGATTAGGGACGTACAACTCAGAGCAAAAGGGAGATATTAAGGCGAGCTGTTCAAATGCCTGAGGAATGTGGGAGGCTTTAAGACCTGTTTTCAAAGGAGGAGAGAGGGAAAAATCAAGGTTACACAGGAGATTGGGATTAAGAGATGCAGCGTTCTGGAGGGTCAAAGGAGGGAATCCATTGCTGCTTTAGTTTCTTCTTTGCCCAGTGTTCTCTCCCAGCTGAGTATTCTTGCCAATGTGTCATCTACCCTCTCACACTCGAGCGGGCGTTGTGAGAGATGGCAGCGCAAACATGGGCAGGTTGGTTGGTCTTAGAGATTCGTGCCCTTAATTGGCAATTAAAGGTGAAGTAATTACAGCACCATCAGGCTGGCTTTCAAAACTGGTGCCCAAAGAGCTAGGGTGACACTTGCAGTAAAGCAGGCACACTGTATTGTCAACTGTGCCACTTTTAGGCTGGCATGTTAACCAAAATGCAGCAAGCCTGTTCCGACTGACATAAAAGATTGGGTAAAATTCAAAGAAAAAGATACATTCTCTGACGCCCTGACCCAATGTTTATCCTTCATCCAACCTAAAACAGGTTAACTCGCCATTTACCCCTGTCATTGGAGGTATCTTGCAAATTGGCTGTCAGCTATGCTTAAATATTTAACAGTGAATTCCAGTTCAGTTGTAATTAATAGGTTGTGAGGTGTTTTGGGCCATAAATCCGTAGATCCCAAGGACAGGAGAGGTCTTGTGTTAATTGAAGTTCCGTCTTGTAGCAATCTTGGCAAATTGTCATGGACATTACCCCGGTGACCTGGAGAGACCGTGGTCAATTTCAAGGACAATTCCAAAGAAAGGTCATCAGACCCGCAACGTTAACTCCGATTTCGCCCCACAGATGCTGCCAGACCTGCTGAGCTTTTCCAGCAACTTCTGTTTTTGTTGTCAATTTCAGGGTCACCTGTCAGGAGCTGGACAGAAGGTCAAAGCTCAGTCAACTGAGCAATGCTGCACTAGCAGCATTAGCTGAGGTAGCGAGGGTTTCTGTCTGTGATAGCAATCTGAACAAGCCAGACTTATGGATAAGCTATTGGAAGATTTGTAAAGAAGAGGTAAGAGGTGGCATTGGATGGGTGATGAGGAGAGAAAAATTAAACAAAATAGGTAGGCAAAAATTCTCCACGCTGATGGTCTTCCACAGTTGACAAGCAACTTGGCAGCGAGCTCTCTCACCGAACCAATGTCACAACCAGCTAAATATATCACTTAAACTTGATATCAGCAACTCAATGGAGAAATTAGGATCGGGTTACTTATGTACAGTGTTTATTGAGCTATTCAACAGCTCACGAGAAAAATCAATAAAAACACACAAATTTACATCTGCCCGATAATTCAAATTCACTGTCACGGTCAGGATGTCCCTGCCTTTCACAAACGCCACGCAGAAAATCAAGATTAAAAAAAAAGAACGGAATGGTAGATCTTACTAAATGTGGATTGAGGGCAAAATTCTCGATTCAGCTCTCTGGATGAGCCAGTTTAAAAAGAAAACAGGAGTGTTCCTTGCAACTCTTTGGTTCAGATCCCTTCAGAAGGCCAAGTAACTCCTTCCCTTACATCTCATGGATGGTGATGGCAAGCTTGACTGCCAGGAGCCATAAGAGACAGCAGGAGCAGGCCCTCAGCTCTGTTCAATAAGATCACAGTCGAGTCGGTTGTGGGCTTGACACTATTTCTCAGCCCAGAGCCCCTGAATCTTTTGGCCAATCAACAATCCAGCCCAGCCTCTAATATGTTCAATCATCCCTGACTTCCAGCACTCTGTGGCAGAGAATTCAAAACACCAACGACCCTTAGAGGACCCACAGTGATGTCTTCAAGAGGAGACACTATAGTTTCAAACTGTGCCCCCTCATTCCAGATTCTCTCCAAAGGGAGATATCCTCGCAACATTTATCCTGTCAGCCTCTTCAGAATCGCCTCATTCTACTAAATTCCACAAGATAGTCAATTGGCAGTAGATATTGCTGAAAAATAACCTTCTGATGAAGGAGCAGCTAGTGCTTCCAATTAAACCTGTTGGACTATAACCTGGTGTTGTGGGATTTTTAACTTTGTACACCACAAGCCAACACCGGCATCTCTAAATGCTGAAAAATAAGCATTTCTTACAACTTTGCATCTTGCTCTCATCAGGACATTTTGTGAAATTTCCCCTGGAAAAAAAAAAGGAGAACAATGTGGTTTATTTTCTTATTTCTCTTTTTTTTCCCTTTTTCAAATTTCCATCACCAGGAAGAAAGGAAACACCCAAGTGGAGAGTCTCCTATTTAGAGTCATAGAGATGTACAGCATGGAATATGTTTTTTTTTCTTTTTTTGTTTTTTTTTTCTTTGTTGTGTGTGTGCAAGTGTGAACAATGTGGTTTATTTTTTTTTTTTTTTTTTTTTTTTCGATTCAGTCACCGAAGAACGGAGATTCTGAATCTCCTGTTTTTTTTTTTTTTAAAGTGGCCAGTCACAACTCCAGGGTGTCAGTGGACACCCGCGTGCTCCTTCTCCAAGGACACCCGAACAATGTGGTTTATACTGTGTAAAGGAGTGTGCTGATTGGCCGGCAAGTGATAGAGGCTTTGCTATGGAGAATGCACCACTTAAAAATGATATGTAATGGATAAATGTCAAGGCATTGCCCTGAGCAATGAACCAGCCAATGGCTGTCATCCATTTTGTTGTGTTGAAACAGACACAGTCAGAGTACATGTACTTTCTGTCCACAAAAGGAGTGGCCAATGACCAGCTTGGATCCACCAGAGTAACACGCCTGGTTTAAAATTTAAACAAAGCTTGGCAGTTAACTGTCAGTCATTATTTAACTGATGCATTCCACAAAGCAATAAATACTGGTCAGCTAGTGATGCCCACATCCCACAAATGAGTGGGGGGGGAACCAGCAACAGCCCACTCACCAACCAATTAGTACTTACAGTCAGTCAAAAGAGAGATGTACAGCCCTTCGGTCGAACTCATCCATGCCGACCAGATAACTAGTCCCACCTGCTAGCACCCAGCCCATATCCCTCCAAACCCTTCCTATTCATATACCCATCCAAATATCTCTTAAATGCTGTAATTGTACCAGCCTCCACCACTTCCTCTGGCAGCTCATTCCAGACACGTACCACTTTCTGTGTGAAAAAGTGGTCCCTTTTGTATCTTTCCCCTCTCACCCTAAATCTATGCCCTCTAGGTTGGGACTCCCCCACCCCAGGGAAAAGACTTTACCTATTTATCCTATCCATGCCCCACATGATTTTATAAACCTCTATAAAAGGTCACCCCTCAGCCTCCGACGCTCCAGGGAAAACAGACCCAGCCTGTTCACCCTCTCCCGATAGCTCAAATCCTCCAACCCTGGCAATATTCTTGTAAATCTTTTCTGAACCCTTTCAAGTTTCCCTTATAGCAGGGAGACCAGAATTTCACTTCGTGTTCCAAAAGTGACCGAACCAATGTCCTGTACAGTGCAACATGACCTCCCAACTCCTGTACCCAATGCTCTGACCTTAAAAAAAAAGGTATAAACATCGTGGGGCGAGGGAAGAGATTTAAAATAAAAGATGTGAGCGGCAATTTTTTTTTAAAACACAGAGTGGTTCTCACATGGAATGTGATGGATGTGAGGTACAATTACAATGTTTAAAAGATATTTGGATAAGTACATGGATAAGTACAAGCAGGCAGGTGGGACAAGGTTAGTTTGAGATTATGGTTGGCATGGACTGGGCGGACCGAAAAGTCTGTTTCCATACTGTATGACTATGTTGTTCCCCCTGGTAGTCTTGTGAATTGCCCTGAAGACAGCAAGATGAAAAACTTTAACAAAAAAAAAAATGCATCTTTGACCCAATTGAAAGAGAGTCTGGGTTAGAGAGCCATTGAATCAAAGCAACTGAACTTCCAGACCCAATACACACTGACTGGCCTCACTTTCTTCCTGACACCATTCATGCAACAAAGCCCCTCTCTATTTAATCATTTTATGGAAAGGATTTCTGAAAGTCAAGTTTATAAATCCAGGATCAAGCCTGAACTGGTTCAGTATCTACAACCGATACAAATTATAGCCAAATTGCTTTCCCTTAAACAAATTACTTTCAGAATTAATTACTTTAAAAAGATTAAGTTTCATTCTCGTCAGCCTCAAAGTATTTGCTAATGCTATACATTAAATTCTCCATATCATGTTCAATATTTACTCATTTTCAAGTGAGTTCACACTGGTAACATTTTGTCCTCATTGCTTTTTTTTTCAGAATAAAACGTGTTTGTTCTTTGCTGAGTCTTCAACAATCATGTCTCTGCTCTCAAACTCTCATCCTAAACCCTTCCTGCCTACCGCCTCTTTACATAGACTTCTCCTTGCTACCCTTTTGACAGATCTTCGGTCATCTCCCCAGCTCTCTGCTCACTGTCTATGCTACTCTTGCCAGGCTCTCTCGGACTATTTTCAACATAAGAATACAAGTTTGAAAGCTCCAAAAGGGAGAGCCTTACAAACTTCCCCTTCCCGACAAAATATATGGAATTGATGGGAATTCAACCCACGTCAATAAAGAAAGGTTTCAAATGTTATGGGTGAAATATTGTATCAAACATACAACACAGAAATGGACCATTTGGCCCACGAGCCCCCTGTGTAAGAAGGGAGGGAGGGAGGCAGAAGACAGGAAACATAGGCCGGTTCGCCTGACCTTAGTCGTTGCTAATATCTTAAGAGCCCATTATTAAGGAGGAGATTGCGGAGTACTTGAAAGTGCATGGTCAAATCGGGCTGAGTCAGCACCGCTTCGCCTGACAAGTCTGTTAGAATCCTTCGAGGAGCTAAGGAGCAAGTGAGACAAGGAGAGCCAGTGGACGCGATCCACTTGGATTTCCAGAAGGCCTTTAACAAGGTGCTGCACAGGAGGCTGTGAAGTAAGATAGCCCTCAGTGTTAGGGGCAAGGTCCTGGCAAGGGTGCAGTTTTGGCAGACTGGCAGAAGGCAGTGCACAGGGAATAGAGGGATCATTTCAGGATGGCAACTAGTGACTAGGGGAGTTCCACAGCGATTGGTGTTGGGACCACAACTATTCAGGCTAGACATTAATGATCTGCATGATGAAACATCAGGTATTTTTGCGAATGTTCAGATGGCATAAAGGGGCAGGTGGTGTTGAGGAAGTAAGGAGTCTGCCGAAGGACTTGGACAGGCTAGGAGAGTGGGTAAAGAAGTGGCAGATAGATTACCACTTCTCTTCAGGTTAACATGCAGGCTCAGTTGGCAGTTGGGAAGGCAAATGCAATGTTAGCATTCATTTCAAGAGGGCTAGAATACAAGAGCAGAGCTGTACTGCTGAGGCTATTTAACGGTCTTGCCAGACTGCATTTGGAATATGGAGCCTAAAACTGCCCACAATATGTCAGGAACAATGTGCTGGCATTGGAGGGAGTCCAGAGGAGGTTTACAAGAATGATCCCAGTGGCAAAGGACTTTTCATATGAGGAGCAATTAAAGAACTCTGGGTCTGAATTCAATGGTGAGAGGGACATCTGATTGAAACTTACAGAACACCGAGAGACCTGGACACAGCTGACATGGAGAAGGTGCATCCGTTAGTGAGAGAGACTAGGACCCAAGGGCACAGCCTTCGAGGAAAAGGGATGATCCTTCGGAACAGAGATGAGGAGGATTTCTTCAGCCAGAGGATGGTTCATCTGTGGAACTCATTGGCACAGAAAGCTAAGGAGGCCAAGTCATTAAGACAGAGCTAGATCGGTTCCTGATTACTAAGGGGATTAAGGGTTATGGGGAGAAGGCAGGAGAATGGGGTTGAGAAATGTATCAGCCATGATCGAATGGTGAAGCAGACTCAGTTTTGGGGGGGGGGGGGGGGGGGGGGGAAAGAGAGGGGGGAAAGGAATATATATATATGGGTCATAGGAGTTAGAGTCATAGAGCATGGAAACAGACCCTTCAGCCCAACTCATCCATGCTGACCAGGTTTTCCAAACTGAACTACTCCCTGTATTTGGCCCATACCCATCTTGTGGAATCTCCTCCCAATCCTAGTTACATGATCACAGCCTTTTGGCAAATGTTTCCATTCCCTTCTCTCTCAATGCTGCTTCCATTTGAAAGCACCGGAACAAAAACTAGAGTGAAGTCATAAACATTGAACTTCATGACAAACTGCTGTGGACCATTGCTGGCAGCAAAACGGGAATCCCGTTTGGGAAGTGCAACAAGTCAGGAATTCATAACGTATGCTCGTGGAGTTAACTGGTCAATGAGGTCACCTCTGGATCACAGGATGGAGAAGTTGAGCTCAGAAATGAAGGCAAGACCCCAGTGTCAGACTGAAAGAGGAGAATGAGCATCGTTAACACTTGGAATTCATCTCATTGGCTATGCTTCCCTCAGAATCACTTATAGACACCAATCTTCATTCTATTGTGAGGAAGATAGTTTCATAAAGTTGTGACAACGCTCCAGATCCCTTGTGTACCAGACACAATACTAACATCAATTTGGACACAAATGGAGATTACAAATGGCTTCCTACACCTCTGGGTGCATACACCTTCCTTAGGAGACAAATTGGGTACAAGCCTTTGAACAATACAACAAGTAACCCTTTTCCCATTTTATACTGCACAATTCCACATTACAATTGCCCTAGAGTCTTGGACAATTAAAAGAGTAATCGCCAAAATCAATGCTATGAGCAAATTCAGGATAAAAATTATAGGGGCATTCAAAACATTTTTTTCAAATGGAACAACTTTATTTATCAGTTATACACTGATTGGAGATGGAGAATAATAGACTGCTTGACAATTTATAAGCCAATACATCATTGGAGCAAGAATCATCCAATCACTTATGGAGAACCCATTGGCTGTGGAAAGGCTGACCATCAAAAGAAAAACAATCTTATAGATGGAGATGTTGATTGGTCAATGGCAGGGGGGATAGGGGCAGATACAGGTCATGTGATGACACCTCCAGGACCACATCCAACCAGAGTTGGCGACCGTATTCCCTGAATTTCCTAAGCCATCAAAGGTCAGTGGACCAAGAGCTGGATGAAAGGATTGAGAGTTGAATCCACTCCCAGCTCCCTGTGGGGAAGTTTCGATCCACGCAGGGATGCTGGCAATTCACTCAGTCTGATTTATGGGAAGTCAATATTGTTGGCTTCTTCCTTGACTGCATTCAATCAGTTGACCTTGAGTACACCTCACTGGCACCGATCATCACTCGCATTCGCACATGTGGCCATCTTGTTGGCTCCCAATTGAATGCCACAATGCACATCATAATGGACTCTCCTTGCAACACCCCTTCCCTGGTTTCCTGTCCTCCCAGCATCACTCTCCCACACACCTGGGGACTAAAAGAAACCCACAAACTGGTTGAAACTCTTTTGGCTGCACCTCACTTTCCCTGCTTCACGATGACCTGCCCAATCCCCTAGCCTCTGCCGTGGTGTCCAGTTTAGAGCAGGATCTAGCAGGAGACATTCTTTGGATCGAGGATTGGAAAACACAGGAAGTTATCAACAAGTTCCTCATGACAGACCCCCATCTGTCCAATGGCAGGCTTTGAACTACCCCAATGAGTCTGGTCTATAACATTAGATCCTTCCTATTGTTATGGACCAGACTAAACCCCAGCAAAATATAGCCAAGATCCTAATTGCTTTCCTTATTTTAACAAGTGCCAGGTGTTGTGTTCAATAGAATCCTACAGGGTGGAAGTGGGCCATTCAGCCTATTGAGTCCGTACTGACCCTCTGAAGAGCATCCCACCTCAGACCCCCCCCCTATAACCCTTTATTTCCCATGGCCAATCCACCTAGCCAGCACATCCCTGGACAAAATGGGTAATTTAGCCGGGCCAATCCTAACTTACACATCCTTGGACTGTGGGAACAAACCAGAGGAAACACACGCAGACACGGGGAAAATGTGCAAACTCCACACAGACAGTCACCAGAGGCTGGAATCGAACCTGGGTCCCCAGCACTGTGAGGCAGCAGTGCTAAGCCACAGAGAGAGAGAGAGAGAGAGAGAGAAAAAAGAAAGAGAAAGAGAGAGAGAGAGAGAGAGAGAAAGAAAGAAAGAGAGAGAGAGAAAGAAAGAGAGAAAAAGAAAGAGAGAGAGAGAGAGAAAAAGAGAGAGAGAGAGAGAGAGAGAAAAAGAGAGAGAGAGAAAAAGAGAGAGAGAGAGAGAAAAAGAGAGAGAGTGAGAGAGAGAGAGAGAGAGAGAGAGAGAGACGAGAGAGAGAGAGAGAGACGAGAGAGAGAGAGAGAGAGAGAGAGAGAGAGAGAGAGAGAGAGAGAGAGAGAGAAGAGA